>NC_081412.1:746266158-746363822 GCF_030272615.1 Cryptomeria japonica
ATTAATTAATTCTAAATTAATTAATGTCTCCCCATATTAATCAATTATTCTAATCCCTAATTAAGATTAACAAACTCAAGTTTGTTGAGATTAATTACCGTTTTCCAGTTATTTGAATTTCTAAATTCAAATGAGCACATGGCTCCTAACTTAACCCGTTCAATCTAATCTTGGGTCTAACCAATCCTATCCAATCTTGCACATTCTAACCTCCTTATCCTAACCTCCCATGGTGTGGATATTCTCTCCTTGAGACACATGGCACTTTTGCCACATGTCTTCTCCCTTGGACACTTTCCCTCTCATGAGCAAGGCTCCTTGACACTTGTCACCATAGAGATGACAAGTGTCTCTTCCTCCATCCTCTTCTCCAACTTCCTCAATCTTGGCCCTTGATATCTTCAGATCAAATCTGGACCGTCGATTACTGCCACCTCAACTTTGGCCTTGGAATTCCTATAAATATCCCCCATTTTGGAGCAATATGGATCCCATCTCATATCAATTTAGGCATTGTTACTATAGGCATTTACATTTCAATTATCTAGTAATTAGTATTTGGATTAATCATAGCATGTTAATCTAGTTTCTTGAATCATGCATTTCATATCATTTTCATAGTCAATCATGATCAAATGGCTACTCAACTCTTGAGTTGCCACTTTGGAGGTCATTGCTCCATTGAGAGCCCATCAATCCAACACCTTCAAGGTCCTCGAGAATAGAGGAAAATGGGACATTTCAAGGAAGGCTTATGGTTTGCATCTTTGATTTAGTTTTCAATTAAGCTTTTCAATTACATTATATTGTCTCATTATATGTGTATGCCTCTTATACTAACAACATTTTTAGCATCACATTAATTGGCACCCACTGTGGGGCCTAGCCCCTTTGATCTTTAACAAGTTTGCTTGCAAGAAATTTCATTGACAGGTTGATTAGCTCTTTCGGAGTGCAGATTGGCTCTCTCGGGTTCTTGAATCGCGTTCTTGGTCTCTATTGTGGCATTCCGGCACCTCAAATGACATTTTTAGGAGACTTCTCAACTTTGTTTTTCTACTTTTCTATACTTTAGTGCTTTCAGTTTGTAATTTATCGTTTTTGGTATGTATGGTGGCATTTTTGGCAAATTTCTCAGCGTTTTCAGTCTGTTTAACAACGTTTCTGGTTTGCAGAACAACATTTCTAGTGTGCATAGCAGCATTTCTGGTGTGCAGAGCAACATTCTTGGCACATATGATGGCGTTCTTGGTCAATTTGATGGCGTTTTCAATTTTTAATTAATTTTGCAAATATTGTATGTTGCATTCCTCATTTCTGCTTTTGGACTGTCATTTTCCCAAACCTAATTTGCAGATTGTTGGTTTTGCAGGTACTTATTTCACTGTGAAAGACCGGAGTTATAAACTATTTCACCGTCAAAGAATACAATATAAACTACTAACTTTGTTTGTAGCCGTGGGATTTTGCACTTATATTTGTTAAATTAGGCACATAGACTAATTACAATGGAAATGAACAAACATGTCTTATGTGTCTTGATGATAGGTGAGTATGCTCTCACCTTTCTTAGGTGATCAGAAAGCTAGACTCATCCTTTGCTTTCAATAGTGCATATCTTTAGCGGGCTTGTCACAGTGGAAAAAAGTAATCACTCTATGAGAATGACCCAAGTGAGTATAGCTGGACCTGAGCATTCCAACTCACTATAATAAATATGTCTTTGATGATTAAAGTCTCAGAGGATGGGATTATTTGAGTTTTCTCTTTGAGATCTCTCATATCGGGCATTTTGTAGGGCCTCATGGTCTCAATCATGTTTACGTGACTATAGGCCTCAATCATGCTTGCGTGACTTCAAGGGGTAATTTCAAATGGAATTTGTGACTAAGAACTATAAAAATAGAAGCTACCTGATTCACCTCCAAAAGGGTGATAATCTTTGTGCAAGAGAGATAGTAACTCTCCCAAGACACTTGCCATATCATGCCCCCATTAGCGTTTGGAGTTGGATAATATAGCGTTGAGAATCCATTGTGTGATGCTCAGCGACCGTATTCTGATTAGCTATTGGGTGTGTACCTAAGTTAGCAAGCACAGGTTTTCATTCTTAGCCAATCTCCTTAGGATAGACTGATTGATGTGTTTTTAATTGTTAAAAACTTTTGGGACAAAAATACAATATGATTTTTGTGTTTATAAGTCCAGTCAAGATCTCATCCATTGAAATACAACAAAAATTGCAAACTCAAACCTCAAATTGTCAAATTTACAAGTTTCACAGCAGATTAGCTCTTTCAGTCCAAACGGTCGCACATACAGTTCAAACAGTTGCACATATAGTCCAAACGGTCTCACATACGGTTCAAACAATCGCACCTACGGTCCAAATAGTCGCACCTACAGATTAGCTCTTACAGTCCAAACAGTCGCACCTACTGTCCAAACAGTCGCATTTTCAATCCAAACATCATCTCTCTTGTGAATGTTAACGTTCTCATTTTTCAACATTAACTCTCCAAGGTTGAGCACATTAGAGATTCTGGTCTAAACAACAGAGTTCCTAGTCTAAACAACAAAGTTCTTGGTCTAAACGTCAGCTCTTATGGTCTAAATGTCAGCTCTCTTGGTCTAAACGTCATCTCTTTTGGGTTGAATGTCAAATTGCTTATGTTTCAATGCTAGATATTCTAGTATGCGCTTGTTAGGTCTAAATATCCATTCTCTAAGTCTGAAAATCACAAAGTTGGGTCAAAATTGCAATCTCCTAAGTTCAACCACTTAATTTCCTAAGTTTACACATCATTATTTGAAATTTAGAGTCACTATATTGCAGAACAAAGTTCCTGGTCCTTCTGTCAGCGTTTCTCGTCTGTATGTCAGCGTTTTTGGTCCATATAGCAGCATTTCTAGTCCAAATAGTAGCGTTCTTGGTCATTTTGTCAGTGTTTCCGGTAAACTGCATCAAAATCAGAAAACAAAAACAACCCATTTCTCAAACAGTCAAACATAGAGCGTAGGTCATATTGTTGGGTCATCCAATCAAGTTATCTTCACACAAGACTCAAGAACAAGACACACAAAGGTCTCAAGTATTCACCTCAAACAAGTTAAAGATCAAACACCTTAAAGTGCAACATCACATTGTCTTTGATAAACTGATCATTCAAACATAGTTTCTCATTAGGATCTATCATCCTTTAATCATGAAACTACAACATTTGATCAGAATAACCTTGTTATTTATCATAGGATATATCATTCCTATTTGAACTTGGTCATATCAAAAATCACAAAATTTGCACTCCAAAACTAAGATTGAAAAACTTGAAAACAAGCAAATACTTGAAAAAATCATTTCCTCAACAATTGATCACTTATTGTGACACATTAAGCAAGATTTAATCACAAAAACATTCAAAACACAATGCCCATTTTAATTATAGCGCAGAGACACAAGATCGCCGAAACATTGGAAATACCTGAAGATCACAGAAACATGGCATACCAAAGCAAAAGACAAGAACACATAACAAGCCAACATATTGGAGAAATCAAACAAGTCCAGAATCGAAACCCAACCATGTCAAAACTTAACAGGGATTCAAATACATATCCAAAGAAAGGTGGCTCTTTTATGCAACTATTAAAAAGATCCTTAAAAGATTTGAATGAGAAAGATCACAATCATGCACCTATATCTAGCAATGGTTCATCCCCCCATAAGCAAATTAACTCTCCAAAGGCATCTATTCTTACACTTCTTAAAAAAGTGCAAAAACCTTCCATAACATCCTCACCAGACAATACACCAAAAGATGATGTTCCCCAAGGGATATCCATAATGGCCATCAAACCTATTTCAGAGGATCCTATTCAAAACCCATCTACTTCATATCCAAGCATTGATTCCTTGCAACATCCCCATAGCACTTCCTTGCAAATCGAAGTCCTCATTCATAAAATGCTCGTTAAACGTGTCCTAATAGATGGGGGAGCTAGCTTAAATATTTGCTCATTGAGTCTTGTTCATGCTCTAGGTTATTTAGAAGATGCAGTTGATCCCCTGAAAAAGATCAAAATCAAAGCACATAATGAAGAAGAGAATTCCTCTAAAGGAGTTGTGGTATTACCCATCAGAGTGGGACCTTTGCAGAAAAACACAACATGCCAAGTCCTAGATTTGGAACCACCATACAACATACTCTTGGGAAGACCATGGATACAGGACATACAAGCTATTACATCAACATGTCATCAGTGCTTGAAATTTCTATACAATGGATAGGAAATCAAAATTTCAGCTGACTTAAATCCAGTGCAGTGTGGTAATAAACTGAAATCAGCTCAAGAGATCATTGTTTCACATAACAAAGAGGAAGCATATTCAAACACACAATCCAAGGAACAATCATTTGCATCAATTTTGTCAAACATGGAAGAACAAATGTAGCTAAAAGATCAAGGGAACAAAGAATATTCATTATCATGAAACAACAAGCAAGAGCAACTCGAAATTGAAAGGGAAGAAGTAGATGGAGGTGTTGATGTAGTTCACACGTATGCAAAACAAACATTAGGAACTAGCCTACTTGAATCAGAATCACATACGACTGACATGGACTTAACCGAGGACGATCAAGATTTTCTTGTACGAGGTCATTCTAATGAGAGTATCGTCCTAGACATGGAAATACCTACTGAAAGCTCTGACATCTCTATCATGACTCCCAATATCTTTGAAACATATCAACCTGAAGATCCTTTATCCTTAAGCTATCCTGAACCTATGGACTGGGAAAATCAAGGACATACTGACATTGATACCTTACCTAATGACCATGTCATATCCTTATATCTTAATGAAATAAAACCTACAACAACTTTCACCGGGGATTCCGCTAACGTATCTTCAAGTCAAATAGGTGCCAAATCTCCTAGTCGCAAAAATGAAAATAAAGAAAACAATATCAGGTATAATGCTGAAAACCATTTATTGGCAACATTAGACCATGAAAAAGTAAAAATAAAGGATGCATCTATCGGTGAAAACCTCCTCGAGGCGCCGAAAGATGGGAGATTTGACACCTTACATGTGTACTATCAAGAGAAGTCATCTATCCTAATAGAACCAACAGTTATCATTGACACAATCGATCTACATCCAACAGCAATCTCTTTATCAGAACCAGCAAGGAAAAGATATTTGAAATCCTTCAAAAGATGGCAAATCAATTTTACCTGGTCATATGCAGACATTCCAGGGTTCAATCCAGATCTTATAATACATCACCCGAATATCAGTCCAGGAAAAAACATCAATAATGGAACACATCATGGATCAAGAGCAGACATCAATAAAGGAACACAACATAAATCAGGAGCAGGCATTCTATTTATCAAAATAGCTACAGAATGGAACATTAAACAACTTCAAGTCTTTGGAGACTCTCAGCTTGTCATTAATCAAATCAATGATGACTATTAAACAAAAGATGACAAACTCATGCCTTACAAAAAGATGGTGGATGACTTCAAGAAATATTTTGTTGAAATCAATTTTGAAAAAATTCTAAGAAATGATAACAAAGCAGTAGATGCCATGGCAACACTTGCTTCTTTATTACAAACACAAGAAAACCAAGAGCGTTATGAATTCTTGGTTAAAGAGTTGTTTTACCCTTCTCGTAATTGTCCTGATTCCCAAACCATTTGTCAACTTATTGGACAGGATTCCTTCCGCTATGGACAAACTTACACATACCTGAAAGATAACATCTTACCTCCTGACTTATCAAAAAATCAAAAGAGAAACTTTATTCGCCAATCCTCCCATTATACTCTTGTCGTAGATACCCTATTTAAATGAGGTCTAGACAGTACTCTTTTAAGATGTCTCGAACAAGATGAATTTGAGAAGGCCTTGAAGGAAGTCCATAACGATATTTGTGACACTCATTCAAGTGGTCTTACCCTTTCTAAAAAACTCATACGCTTGGGCTATTATTGGCTGACTATGGAACGAGACTCTTTTCAGATAGCTAGAACGTGCAAACAATGTCAGATTCATGGAAACTTGATCCATGCACCAGCACAAGAACTTCATGTTTTGGCAACATCTTGGCCTTTCTATCAATGGGGTCTTGATCTAGTAGGAAAAATAAATCCTTCTTCATCTAATGGTCACAAATTCATCCTTGTAGCTACAGAATATTTCACAAAATGGATTGAAGCAGTACCTCTCACAAATATCATAGGAAAACAAATTGCTGCATTTATCTTGAATTACATCATCTGTCACTATGGAATACCAATGACCATTATCACTGATAATGGGTGACCATTCAAGAATCAGGATATACAAGAGCTATGTGAGAATTTTAAGATCCAACACAAATTCTCCACACCGTATTATACATAGGGGAATGGGCAAGCAGAAGCATCTAACAAAACTATTCTAAAAATCCTCAAAAAGACAGTGAACGATGCTGGGAAAGATTGGCATATTTGATTAAACCCTGCTCTCTGGGCCTACCGCACCAGTATCAGCACACCAACAAGTGCCACACCTTTCTCTCTTGTATATGGATCAGAAGCCATATTGCCAATCGAAGTAGAGATACCCTCTCTACGTGTATCACTAAAAGGACTTATCCCATATGAAGAACAACGAGTATCTAGACTGCAAGAGTTAGACCTGATCCATGAAAGAAGAGAAAATGCCTTTGATCATCCAAAGGTATATCAATAAAGAATGTGCTGAAGTTATAATCACAAGGTCAAACCATGAATCTTTCAAGTGGGAGAACTAGTACTAAAGGAAAATCCACAAAATCAGTTAGATTGAGAAAAGAAAGGAAAATTTGAACCAAACTAGTTAGGTTCATTTGTGGTCACAACAGTATTTGGGTTAAGGGCATATCAGCTATCAACACAAGATGAAGATCAGCTCAAGGAACCCATCAATAGCATACATTTGAAGAAGTTTTATGTCTAAAAAAATCCAAAAATAGTAAAAAAAAAAAAGAAGCAAAAATTCCAAATACAGTGAAAAAGCAGAAAAATCCAAAAACAATGAAAAAGCAGAAAAATCCAAAAACAGTAAAAAATCAAATATGAGAAAAAGTGCAATAAAAACAGATGGTGAAAACCTGGCAAACAGGCGCTATCTGTCGACTAGCTTTGCCATCTATTGGTTCACACTTTCTTCTGCTTGCATTCTTTTCTATCAGCATTGTTCATATTCATCATAAAGCCTTTGTACATACGCAGGCATCCCAAGTGATTTCTCGTCATGGTTTGGATCATTGACTATATCATAATAAAGTTTTGTTTCTAGGCTGGGGGCAAAATCCTGAACCTGGCCGGGGGCAAAAAGTTTTGATCATTTTAAGCTTAATCAAGCAGGTAGAACAATAGTCAGACAATAATTGTCAAGCAAAAAACTGAGATACATCCAACATTGAACATAAGATCACATTGTCAACCATTAACTATCACATATCAATCTAAACATGACAAAACACATATCAATGGATGATATATCTTGACTCATGATTTTAACACTTTGGCAATAATGGTTCAACTATTTTATTTTGATTTTCACTATCATGATTTCTGAGTAACTCCAGGATGTCTTTGACTAGAGGAACGAGGAAGGAACATGATATTTTTCTTGTCTACTGTCTATAAATTAATCGTTAATACGTGCAAAGTTGTCTAAGGAAATGATCATCAGAGTATCGTTGAAGACATTTCGAACTTGCATATAGAAATGGTTAATACTGCTTGTTTTACGCAAGCAACACTCTGGTCATCTTGGTTTAATTATAATTCGATGTTTGTGCTAACTTGCAATATCAAAACCTAGGAAAGTAGTGCTCAGGTCATCGTGGTTCAATTATACCATTGATGTTTGCACTCACTTCCCACATTTTAAAGGCTCAATGATGAAACAAAGCAATGACTCCATGACTGGTCCGATCACTGAATTGCATTTGCATTTTAAAGTAGATTTGCATTCCATTTTTTGCATGGGATCACAATGCTCATCTTTTCCAAAGGCCAAAGACTAACATGGTGTTATCTCTCTTATTACATGATTGAGTACATTGGACAATAACAAAAATAATCAATTCATTCATCCTGCATGGTAAGTTAGTTCATCTCATGTAACCATTGCATACCAAGGCATCATTCATATAAAGCACCAAATCATTCATTCATTTAGTAAGATCATTGCATGGCATTCATCAAATCTCAAATCATATAAAATAAGACCATTGCCTTGCATTGCATCCATCTCATATTAACATGCATGAGAAAATCATAAAAAAAATATCATAAACATAGAAAGCATTGCAATCGCACAAACATCACATAGAAATTATAAGCATCACCATACATATTTGCATACATCATGTAAATACTACATCATCATATATCCATCATCTAGAATTCATAAGCATATAGGAATTAAAGCGTATGTCAAGCATACATCACGAGAGTGCCTGCACAACATAATCATATATCAAATAGAATGCATCCATCATCTCATAGGTCATATAGAGCGAATAGGATCGACTGCATATCATATCATCAAAACAAGATCAAATGTCCAATGTACAATGATATCACAAAATATATGAGACACATCACAAATATACATCGCGAGACTCATCAATATCTCATCGCAAAAATGTGTGTACATGAACGGATCAATGTCCCATATTAGTGTGACCACTAGGATGCAGAGTGGAACTCAAAAGCTCAAAAATAAAAAATAATCAAATCAAATCAAATCAAAAAATCATCAAAAATAAAAAAATTGAAAAAATCATCAAAATCGAAAAAATCATCAAAAACCGAAAAATTGAAAAAAATCATCAAAATCGAAAAAATCATCAAAATAAAAAAATCAGAAAAAATTGAAAAACTCATCAAAACTGAAAAAAATAAAATAAAAAAATCATCAAAAACCAAAAAAATCGAAAAGTCATCAAAAAAAAAATCCTATTCCCCCCGCTCGCTACGCTGGCAGCGCCAGCAGTGCCTGCGGTAGCCGCCAGGGCTTCGCCTCTACCTCCACCCTCCTCTCCTCCGCTCCGCCTCTCCCTTCCCGTCTTTTCTCACCCCGCCAAAAATTCAAAAATTTCAAAAACAAATAAATGCATGTATAATTAAAATTTTTGGGGTTCAAATTATTACTATTATTTTTAAATATGAAAAACCCATTTCACTAATAAAAAAAAAAACCCATCTCAAAAATGCAATTTTCTCCCCAACCCTTCTGGCGAAAGCGCTAATAAAATGTTTGGGAGGCAAATGGATTTTTTTTTAAAATCTGGAAGAACCTAACGTGAATCTTATGCTACCCCCTTAAATGAAACCACATCAGCATATATGTATCTTCTTGCAACATGATATCAACAAACTATCAGTTCTTTATCCAATCAATCTTATCAATTCTATCAATCCATCTCATCCGATCCATTCTATCATGTCTTATACATGATGAATCCATCCTGGAACCAGACATTTTGATCAAGTCTTATACAGGATATATCGTTCCTGAAACCAAATGCTTTGATCATCTTTGTCTTATACAGGAGGTGCCATTCCTAAAACCAGACTTGATCCCGATCTAATCAATCCTATCAATTCAATCAAAATCTATCAATCATCACATCAAGAACCACATCAAAGTGATCGAAAAACTCGCACTTTCATCAACCACAGTTGCAGGAATCATCCAATAATCTATCGAGAAATCAATTTCGCAAAGATCCAAAAACTCCAAAGGTCAATTATCTCAATTGATCTCCCGAGGGGGCATCCTCACATCAATATCTATCAATCAGCGTCTGGAGCATCGTATCGAGGTTTATCATCTCAAACATGTCAAATCCACATCATATCGACATCATATCATCTCAAACATTGAATCCGCATCATATCGAGATTTATCATCTCCAAATCAAATCAGTATCATATCGAAACCAAATCCGCATCAAATCAAGATCGAATTTGCATCCTATCAAAATCAATATCAGCAACATCATCAATCAAGTTTTCTTTGAACCAACGTGTTGTCACACATTGCTTCAAAGAGGGGCAAAATGTATACACCTAAAAATGGTCTAAAGATAGTTAATTAAATACGCAGTTATTTGATTAATTCCCCTTCCCAATTAATCAAATTCACAAGCAATTTAATTAATTTCTCTATTCATCTACTTGTAAATAAATCTAAATGATTTATTTATATAGTTCATCTCATATCCCCCTTTGATTAATTAATTCTGAATTAATTAATGTCTCCCCATATTAATCAATTCTTCAATCCCTAATTTAGATTAACAAACTCAAGTTTGTTGAGATTAATTACCGTTTTCCAATTATTTGAATTTCTAAATTCAAATGAGCACATGGCTCCTAACTTTAACCACCCAACCTAACCATCCCCTAACTTAACCCATTCAATCTAATCTTGGGTCTAACTAACCCTATCCAATCTTGCACATTCTAACCTCCCATGGTGTGGATATTCTCTCCTTGAGACACATGGCACTTTTGCCACATGTCTCCTCCCTTGGACACTTGCCCTCTCATGAGCAAGGCTCCTTGACACTTGTCACCACAGAAATGACAAGTGTCTCTTCCTCCATCCTCTTCTCCAACTTCCTCAATCTTGGCCCTTGATATCTTCAAATCAAATTTGGACCGTCGATTCCTGCCACCTCAGCTTTGGCCTTGGAATTTCTATAAATATCCCCCATTTTGGAGCAATATGGATCCCATCTCATATCAATCTAGGCATTGTTACTATAGGCATTTACATTTCAATTATCTAGTCATTAGCATTTGGATTAATCATAGCATGTTAATCTAGTTTCTTGAATCATGCATTTCATATCATTTTCATAGTCAATCATGATCAAATAGCTACTCAACTCTTGAGTTGCCACTTTGGAGGTCATTGCTCCGCTGAGAGCCCATCAATCCAACACCTTCAAGGTCCTCAAGAATAGAGGAAAATGGGACATTTCAAGGAAGGCTTATGGTTTGCATCTTTGATTTAGTTTTCAATTAAGCTTTTCAATTACGTTATATTGTCTCATTATATGTGTATGCCTCTTATACTAACAACATTTTTAGCATCACAGTTAAAATTGAAATTGAACTTGTATTTTGCAAAAAAAGCTATCTATTGTCTTAGATCTGAAAATTACACTGCTTGTCAAATTCAATTCTTTTATTGTCTTGTTCAATTTGCAAATCAAATTTACAAAATTAAGTGGTTAATTGTCAAAACCCTAATTTTCAAACATCAACTTGAACTTGTGTAAAACTTGGATTTACATTCAATTTTCAGATTCATGACTGTTTTCAGACTTGTCTTCTTGCTTAAAATTCAAATTTGCAATTTCCCTTATTTTCCCAAAATTTCAAATTTCAAAATTCAATGGTTAGGTCCTAAAACCCTAATTTTCAAAATTAATTGGATTTTGTGCAAATTTCAATCAATTTCAACCAATTTCAATTTTCTAAATGTTATTTAAGGTGGCCCTATCCATTTGGTTTGACCTTTTTCAAAATTGCAATTCAATTTCATATCTTGTTCAAAACCGTAATAGGGTCCTATTTTGACATTCAGACCTTAATTTCACCTATCTAGCGATCGTAAAATCAATCAATTTTTTGGGGTTAGCTCTCAAATCATCATAGCTTTCATCCCTGAAAATTTCCAAAAAAGTTGGGAGGACCGTGCATAACTTACACACGATCCTTGGGTTTGTTCCTGAAATTTTGAGAGATTGTTATGACTGTATTTAATTGCCTAAATCTAAAAAATTGGCTGATTTTGTCAAATTTTAATCCCTCTAAAATTGAAAACACTTCCCAATTTCAACATTACAACTTTCCAGGAAACATTTAAAATTAAGTGGGTCATTACAATCTATCCTAATTTTAAGATCTTAATTTTGTCAATTTTAAATTTGAAATTAAGTGGTATCCCATTGGCCCTAATTTTAAATTTCAATCTCTTGGAGATTGTGTCATTTCTTCTTTCCACAAAGTTCAAATTGTATAATCATCATTTTCTTTAATTTTGCATTATTCAATTTTGCAAACTTTTTTCCCAAAATTCAAAATTCAAATTTGCCCTCTAGTGCATGAGTTTTACAACTATTAGTCCTACTTATACTATCCCTGTTACACGAAACATTATAATTAAGGTTTCCCAAGGTTTAATTCCTGAAGAGATGGAGCCTAATTTGGGTGACTTCTACAATGAGGATATTGCTATTTTTCCCATCCTAATAATATTTTTGCCTACCCAATTGATGATTCCCATGATGAAGAAGAAGCTTTGACTAGAGTTTCCATAGATCAACTTTCAAAATTGGACAATTAGTTTGACAACTTCTAATAATGGATGTCCCAAGAATTTCCTAAAAGTGAACCTCTTCCATTAATTGAAGGTTTAAAACACATTATTCAAAGTGATAACAATGGAATTGATATATTGCGTGGTATTGCTCACATTGTTGATTCTAATGTTATGCCTATGAAGAGTTGTGCTGAGAACTTAGGTTATTCATAACCTCCTACACAAATCAATCATTCTATTCCTTTGACCACTTCTATGTATAGTATTCCTACTTTCACTTCAACATCATGGCTACTTCAACTCAAAATGTCATACCTACAACCATTAGTCATGAGGGAAATCCCTCTTCTTCATTCAATCCTCCATCTTTATCTATGCCTTCAATGAGTATTCCTATTGTCTCTCAACCAATCAATGTGACACAAGGGGGCAATTCATTCAATCATTTTACTCCTCCTTTTAGTGTCCCATTTCCTACTTAATAATCCCCTATGCCTAATTACCATAGTGTCCCACCACCTTATTCTCAATCAATGCCTTCTTTCAATAACATCACACCACCTTCTCAATCAAACATGTCTAACATAAATTCTTCAACCGAAGCAACCATTAATAACCTTTCTCAAACTGTGTCTTCATTGCAACAACAAATCGCTTCTATGAGTCAATTCAGGTTTAGTGTGCCCACATTTGATGTTGCGAGACCACTTTCTCCTGATATTGTTAGATTTTTCCCTCCTAAACATGTTGAAGTCCCTCAATCAGAATTCTATAATGGAAAAGGTGATCCTTTAACACGTGTCAAAACATTCCAAACTTTGTGTACTGACTTTGCTTATGATCAAATATTGCTTGCCATATTGCTTACTAGAACATTAAGAGATAAGGCTTTACAATGGTATTGATCTTTGCCTTCTTATTCTATTACTTCTTTTCAACAATTAGCAAATGCTTTTATTCAACAATTTCAAAACAACATAGGTCCTAAAATCACTTTGACTGATTTAATGCATTGTAAACAAGGTGTTAAAGAAAAAGTGACTGACTTCATTGGTAGATACAAGCATTTGTGTTCTCAAATTTCTTTTCCAGTGCCTGATAATGATATTCAGAGAATTTTCATTTCTAATTTGCAAAAAGACATTAGGGAAAAAACTTCTCTTTTATGAGTTTACTTCCTTTCTGCAGTTGTACGCAACACTTCACAATTATCAACCGACTATGAGTCAAATGGAACAATCTACTCCTATGGCTTTGAGTGATAAGGGTGAGAGTGCTCAACAACCGCATGTGAAGTTCAAACCAAACAAAGGCTTCATCAAATTCAATGACACCATCAACAACAACAATGTGAATGCTACAACAAGTGTACCTCCTATTTCTAATTTTTTCAAAAGAGAGAAAGAATTTACTCTTTTGAATGAATCTTTGTATATCATCATGTATCAATTGTTACAAAGAAATGTTATCAAACTTCCTCCAATAAAATTAGTTGATCCTTCTAAAGCAACTTCACCTAAGTTTGATAATAATTCTTTTTGTCAATTTCATCGTCAACCTGGTCATGATACTGAAAAAATGTTTTGCATTAAAATGTAAGATTCAGGACTTGATTGATAATAATACTATATATGTGGTAGGTGTGAATGACAAGGGAAACAAAATAGTAGCTCCTCCTAATCAAAATCTTAAGGTTTTCATTGATCCTTTACCCTCTCATACCTCTAATGTGATTGAGATTGAACATACTTCTTTCTCTCCCTCTGATTTCACTTTTACAACTTGAAATGTGGTTAATTTGGTAGATAAACAAGAAACACGTAAGGATCCATGTATCACATTTGATCCTAGTGAGACCATTAAGGCATCTGATGGCCCTTTATACGTAGGTGAGAAGATCCAAGGCAAAACTTGTCGTGGTGTGCTTATTGATCCCTCTTGCGTGGTTAATGTCATCACTGAAGAATATCTTTATACTTTACATTTGCATCAACTAATCTATGATGATACTAATGTGGTCGCTAAGTTATTTGATGGAATTTCTTGTCCTGCTATTGGTTCTATCACACTTCTTATTGAGGTTCATACAAGATCTATAGATGTCAACTTTGTTATCATTCCTCCATTTGAACAATTCTATGTGAAGTTAGGCTACCCTTGGCTGTCTTCCATGAAGGCTATTGCTTCTCCAATCCATAAGTGTTTGAAATTTCCCCACAATGGATAAATCATAACTATTAACCATAGTTTATTTCGACCAATCGAATGAAGCCAATGTGTTCCTATTGATTACTTTTAGCCCGAACAATTTGGATCTCTTCCACCAAGAAGTGATGCTCTCTTTCAATCTTATAAAAAATGAAAGAAAGATATGATTTTATCCTCAAGCCAACCTAGAACCCCAACACTTGATATTCCAATCATTTTTGAAGATGAAGTTCTTCCCCTAACAGATAGAACTAATCTTCCTCATGTGTGTGTGAAATTTGGAATTTGTATCTGAAACACAAACACTCAATAAATCATTGCATGCATGGTTAGTTGATCAAAATTAATAAATGTAAAAACCATAACAAATCGACCTATTGCCTCCTAAAAATGTGAGTATAGATTTACTCTCAGATTTATCTAAGCAATACCAGTGACTAGACTACACCAAGACTGAGGATTTAATCTATATGAATGCAAACTAAATGAATACAAGATTAAGCAAGTTAAGCTAGATTAATCTAGAATGATATGAGATGCATGATTAATCTAAAATGCTAATTATGCTAGTTGATTGAAATGAGAATGCCTATAGTAATGATGCTAAAATATAGGATGCAAGGGATATTTATTACTCCAAAATGAGGGGTATTTATAGGAATTCCAAGGCCAAAGTTGTGGTGGTAGGTGTATACACCTAAAAATGGTCTAAAGACAATTAATTTTAAAAAAAATAATTATTTAATTAATCCCCCTTCCCAATTTAATTGAATTCATTGGCAATTTGATTAAATTCCCCCATTCATGTGCTTATTAATAAATCTTAGGATCATTTCAATAGTCCCCTTTGATTAATTAATCATCCCCCCATTTAATTCATTTCTTATAATCCCATAATTAATTAAAACAAATCAATTTATGAGTTGTTGAAAGTTAACTAGCCCTTTTCCTATTACCCGCATGCCTCCTAACTTCTAACCACCTAACCTAACCCATTCCACCTAATCCTAGGTTTAACTAATCCTATCCTAACCTCCTTATCCTAACCTCCTATGGGTTGGATATTCTCCCCTTGAGACACATGGCACTTATGCCACATGTCTCCTCCCTTGGACACTTCCCCTCGTGTGAACAAGAATTGTCATGTCCCCTCTTTAGCTCTGTCTAGCAAAGACATGTGAGTTAGCCTATTATGGAGGCTTGTAGGTTGGCAATGGTGGATAGAGACTCAGTCAAGATATCCAGTGTTTGGATTTGGTGTTTTTGGTAGTAGTAGACCACTTTGGAGCAGTTCCTTGATTTTAGGAGGCAATTCCTACATTTTAGGAGGCAGTTCCTACTTTTTAGGAGGTTGTGACAGTGTCCAGGGTTGGGGTTCCATGAGACCATTCCTTGGTTTTAGTTTCAGGATATTTGGGTGTGTTTCCTAGTTTCTAGGAGCATCCCTAGATTTTAGGGATGAGACTGCCAGTTGATCCATGATTTCCGACATTAGTCACAGACAGGTGACAGGTTCCGTTTCAGACTTTTGGAGTCATTTGAGCCTTTTGCAGCTATTTGGGTTATATTTTTAATATATTTAAATATTTCCTAAGTTAGCATTTAATTGATTAAATAAGGCTATGTTCATAGCCATTTTGGAGTAATAAGGGGTTTTTGGCTTCATCTGGATGCATATGCCCATGTGTTATAGCTCGTTGGAAAGGTCTTGAACTTTTCTAAATGTTTCCCATTTGTTAGGGACCCTTTTGATGAATGAAATTCTTTTATATTAAAAAAGTGGCATTTTCTCTATACTTGGCAACTAAAAATGAGAAATAAGACTTTATAAGCCTAAGCACACTTTTCATACACTTTTAGGGTTTGAGCTAGAGGGAAGGAGTTATAAGGAGATGGTAACCTAATTATCAAGTATCTTTTACACATTTCATCTTTGATTTGGAGAATTTGCTCTGCAGAGCGATTCAGCATTTGGGACGAAAACCCCAGGGTCTTGCCTGTCTGGGACATAGCCCCCAGCACAGTGGTTATTTGGTTCTTGCATTCAGTTTTTAGTGCCTTAGAGTTGGTACGACATCTTTTCTGGAGGATTCAATGAACAGAGTTAGGGTTTAGGGTGGAGATTGGGGTTCCCAACTTGGCATCACCTAACAGCCGTACGACTATACTTTGCAACCATTTCTCTTCCCACGTGGAGCTATGTAAGAGCTTTGGATGTTTGTCGCAGCTTCCTTCTTGATTTTAGTATTCACTCTTCATTCAGGTTGGACTCATTGCTTATTGTAATCTTCCTGGAATTGTTTGGAATCACTATTTGGACAATTATTTAATTTAAATAAATCAGAAATCTGCTTGGTATGATTCTGATTTGGCTGTGTAAGAACATTTATTTCCAGTACTCTTTTCATGTACTTGTTCTTCAATTATTACTTGTTGAAAAACTATCAAAAACACAAAAATAAACAAACCTTCTGCAACTTTTGTCTATTCTCTAAAACCATAAAAGGAAACACATGAAAATATAGTTTATTAATTTAAAAACTATAGCAAATCAGCAAGGGGATCCATCAGGGATCCTTCAGTGGTATCAGAGCCTGCATCCTGCCAGCCTGTAGGGTTTATGAGAAATTGTCACATCTGGGTACTGGATAAAAAGTTTTGATAATTCATTTCAGCATCTGGATATTGGATAGAAGGTTTTGATAATTCATATCAGCAACTGGGTAGTTGTCAGCCTACACATTTATGCTTACAGTTGATAGCTGGTAAGACAATACGCTGGCCAAAGTCCCAAAATTGTTGAGAAAAAACTTTTATTTCGACCTCTAGGATCCGTTGGGATATCAGTTTAGGTATAGGTAAATACCATGGCTAGAACTAAAATTGGGCACTCAAAAGTTTCATCTTCTCCAACATGTAAAAGTAGGATACCTCCTGCCAAGATATTTAATGATACAATTATGAGCAGCCATCATCAGTATTGTTCTCTTCCTAAGATGATACGTGAGATCCTTTCCTTCACACAATTTATGGGTGTACCCAGAGCAGATGACGATAACTTGGTAGCTATAAGTTCAGATTAGTGGCAAAGAAGGAAAGAAGAATCAAGGGTGCAGGCATTAGGAATGGATAGAGAACTTTCATTTAGGGGTAATATACCTCTACATAAGAATGTTTTGGTGCCCTCAAGTTTTGATGAGTGGGACAAGAATTTATGTTATGGTTTTGTTAGACATGTGGATTCAACTCAAGGAGACATTAGGACAGCTTTGGATAATGAATTGTCCTCACCTTCTGTACAGGGGATTTCCCAAGAGGCAACTGAATTAGAGGTTAGCAATTCTAATTTTTATGACAGCAGTGAGGTACCTTTGCATCAACTTGAGGTATCAATGTCTACACTTGTACAAGATGGTGCCAATGGCCTGTCACATGAAGGTATTCAAAATTCAGGTACCAATGATGCTTGGAATGTTGAGAACTCATATCATCATGATTCTGATTTTATAGATCAGACCTTAGAATCCAGCCCAGTATGTTCTCTCAGTAGCACTGGACCCCAGGATCGTGAGCCAGTGGGTTGTGCGGACACATGGGATGCAGAAGAGAGTGATGACAGTGCATTTTCAGCAGTATCATCATTGACGAATGTGGTGTTCTCAAAGGCACATAGCAGCAATACTTTTGATGAGGTTGTATCCATGGCCAAGTGCATACACGATGTTGACTACAGAGAGGTACAGGATACAGATACAACTTCTTTCCACAATGTAGATTTTGAGTTTGTACAGTTACAGGAGAGCCAACATTCTTGGACTCCTCATCACCTAATTGGACAATTCAAGGTTGATGACAGGCGTATAGACACAGTTATTGAGCATTTCAATGTCGCTCACCAGTTGTTGGCTACACATAGTTGGAGCACCCTCATGATTGATGAGCAGGGCAACAATGATTTTTCCTTACCAGAGTTTCATGCTCTTTATGGAGCCATTGGGATATTGAAGCATGAGTATTTACAGTTAGTGGCTGATCGAGATTATCTCCTTCAGAGGGATTTTATTAGTTATGGTGCTTTGTTGAGGGAAGAGGAGGAAGTTGATATCCTCTCTCAGGAGCTTGAGGTGACTGTTGTTGCATGGGAGGATACCCAGTTGTCCCTTCAAGAAGCGAACTCCAGATTGGAGGAGCTTTTTGATAGATTGAGGGTGGCACAGACATCATCAGCGACAGATACAGTACAGTGTTCTACTATGACACTGCGAGATTCACCAGAGAGTTGTGATTTGACTCACGATATTACTCCATCATTATTTTCACAGGCGACTAGCAGTTCGCCAGCTGGTTGGGAGTATGATACTCCTGTTGACTTGTTTCCTTCTCTAGAAAGCAAATCTTCTTTTACACTCTTACAGCTGACGAGGGAAACCAATATGTTTCACTGCAGAGCCACAGTGCTCAGTTGAGGTGTATTATGGATTTTGGATCTCAAACATATGAGTTGTCTTCGGATTCAAGGTTTGAGAGCAGTGGGAGTGATGATGAGTTTGATGGACAAGATTATGACACAGAGCCATTGAGTGAGCCTATGAGAGTCCATTTAGATTACCTCGTGAGGAGTGCACTTCATTTATCTTTTAGTCCAATTGTAGATGATTGGATGGCTCGCAGATGTGAGTTGGTTCGGGACTTATACTATTCGTGTTGCGATAGTGATCTCCCATCTTCAGAGGATAGAGTTATTGATTATAGGCACCTAATCCAGCAGTTTGGGATGGATTGTTTGCGGGATCAACAAACAATCAACCATTATGATGAGCAGCGACCATTAGAGTTTTTCATCTCCTTGACACAGAGACTTCATCCAGGATCATGGGGGAAGGATGATGCATGGATTAGTAGGTGTGTTGTTGTGGATGGTTATCACAGGTGTGAGAGTTTCACAATGGTTGTAGAGAGACATGGTATAAAGGATGCCTCTCACTATTATTGTCTCTTCATGACAGATGGATGTGGATTTAGTTTTATTTGGGATCCAGGTGTTGATTCATTTGATACAAAATCTTATAGGGATTATAGTATGTTGCTCCAGATATTAAGATTATATGGCACTTATATCATAGGAGAGCAGCATAAGCAGTTTATGTCCTACAGGTGGTTTGTGTGGGATCATGGTATAGACATGTGTAATACCTTTCTTTCGTGGATCCTACATGGGTTGCTTCACTTTAGATGTATAGATGTAGTCATGGGTGTACAGTGGTTGTTGACACTTGGATGGTATGTTTGGAATTTCATGAGGATGGAGCTGGAGTTTACCCACTATCCATCTCAGTTTATCGAGCAAAGCGGGATGACAGTTGATCTATAGGTTGATTGTTATCAGATGGCTGATGTGGATGAGTTATGTGATGTTACTCCTAGTGAGTACTTTGAGCCAGTTGATGTGGCAGTTTTACCTGATTCTCTAGACAGGGTGATTGTTTCATTGCTGGTTGGTGATTACATATTTTTAGATGCTAGCCTGGACAGTGATGATTTTAGTCAGTATTATTATTATATATTGTCTAGTGAGTTGGCATTAGATCTTCTGGCACATCAGCAGTAGTGTGTAACAGTTGTGTGTCACTTGTGTCAGATGGGGTCAGATCACAGAGGGTCTTCCATGGATTGGCATTCATTGGATATTATGATGGATGTTGTGCATGTTGGTGATCACTGACACACTAGTGATCTTGACATTTATGGATATTTAATCTATGGAGATGATATAGTTTTCCATTGCTCACTTGAGGTATTCAGTGGGAGCTATGCTTCGCTCTGGGACCCAAGTAGTGTTGATTTGACAGCACAGGTGCTTCAGTGTTTTGAGGAGCCATTCCAGACCAGGGTATTGCATGTTGTTTATATCAGAGGTGAGCAACAGTTACATGCAATGATTTGTTTACGTCTTATTTGGGATGGTGGAGGATTGGTGTTTCAGTTGCTTGTGGGCAAGCATCTCCGAGAGGGGAGGACTGTCATGTCCCCTCTTTAGCTCTGTCTAGCATAGACATGTGAGTTAGCCTATTATGGAGTCTTGTAGGTTGGCAATGGTGGATAGAGACTCAGTCAAGATATTCAGTGTTTGGATTTGGTGTTTTTGGCAGTAGTAGACCAGTTTGGAGTAGTTCCTTGATTTTAGGAGGTAGTTCCTACATTTTAGGAGGCAGTTCCTACTTTGTAGGAGGTTGTGACAGCGTCTAGGGTTGGGGTTCCATGAGACCATTCCTTGGTTTTAGTTTCAGGAGATTTGGGTGTGTTTCCTAGTTTCTAGGAGCATCCCTAGATTTTAGGGATGAGACTGCCAGTTGATCCATGATTTTCGACATCAGTCACAGACAGGTGACATGTTCCGTTTCAGACTTTTGGAGTCATTTGAGCCTTCTGCAGCTATTTGGGTTATATTTTTAATATATTTAAATATTTCCTAAGTTAGCATTTAATTAATTAAATAAGGCTATCTTCATAGCCATTTTGGAGTAATAAGGGTTTTTTGGCTTCATCTGGATGCATATGCCCATGTGTTATAGCTCGTTGGAAAGGTCTTGAACTTTTCTAAATGTTTCCCATTTGTTAGGGACCCTTTTGATGAACAAAATTCTTTTATATTAAAAAAGTAGCATTTTCTCTATACTTGGTGACTAAAAATGAGAAATAAGACTTTATAAGCCTAAGCACACTTTTCATACACTTTTAGGGTTTGAGCTAGAGGGAAGGAGTTATAAGGAGATGGTAACCTAATTATCAAGTATCTTTTACACATTTCATCTTTGATTTGGAGAATTTGCTCTGGAGAGCGATTTAGCATCTGGGACAAAAACCCTAAGGTCTTGCCTGTCTGGGACATAGCCCCCAGCATAGTGGTTATTTGGTTCTTGCATTCAGTTTTCAATGCCTTAGAGTTGGTATGACATCCTTTATGGAGGATTCAGTGAACAGAGTTAGGGTTCAGCGTGGAGATTGGGGTTCCCAACTTGGCATCACCTAACAGCCGTACGACTATACTTTGCAGCCATTTCTCTTCCCACGTGGAGCTATGTAAGAGCTTTGGATGTTTGCCACAGCTTCCTTCTTGATTTCAGTATTCACTCTTCATTCAGGTTGGACTCATTGCTTATTGTAATCTTCCTGGAATTATTTGGAATCACTATCTAGACAATTATTTGATTTAAATAAATCAGAAATCTGCTTGGTACGATTCTGATTTGGCTGTGTAAGAACATTTATTTCCAGTACTCTTTTCATGTACTTGTTCTTCAATTATTACTTGTTGAAAAACTATCAAAAACACAAAAATAAACAAACCTTCTGCAACTTCTGTCTATTCTCTAAAACCATCAAAGGAAACACAGGAAAATATAGTTTGTTAATTTAAAAACTATAGCAGATCAGCAAGGGGATCCATCAGGGATCCTTCAAGAATCCTTGACATTTGTCACCACAGATGACAAGTGTCCCTCCCTCCAACCTCTTTTCCAACCTCCTCCAATCTAACCCTTGATATCTTCAGACTCAATCTTGACCGTTGATTCCTTCCACCTCACCCCTAGCCTTGGAAATCCTATAAATATCCCTCATTTTGAAGCACAAAGGATCCCATCTCATAAAATTTTAGACATTGTTATTATAGGCAAATCCCATCTCATCTCATTTAAGCATTGTTATTATAGGCAATTGCATCTCAGATCTAGCTTAATTGTTGAATCATGTAGCATAATCAATCTCTCATCTAGCTTAATTGCATCATCATTTAGCACAATCAATGCATATCATTAGCATAATTAGCTTCTTGGATCAATCTAGCTTAATCATGCATTCATCTAGTTTGAACACCATATCATTTTAAATCCTCTGTCTAGGTGTAGTCAAGTCGCTAGGATTGCTTATCTAGATCTAAGAGAAAATCAACACTCGCATATCTTAGGAGGCAATAGGTCACTTTGTCATGGTTTATCTTTCATTTGATTTCAATTTTCTAACCATGGTTTTAATGATCTATTGAGTGTTTGTGTTGTAGTTGCAGGTACCCTACTTCACACACATGACATTTTGGTACCCACCGTGGGGCAGGAAATCTAATTTCTTGGCCTCTCTCATCATCAAATCTTCCATCTCATAGGTTTTTGACCAGGCCTGCTTCAGAATCTCGTACGAGTACCTTTACAAAACTGTACGAGTTTCTTTGTGCACTCGTACAGATATGTGGGAATACTCATACTATCAGGTGATAATACTCGTACGAGTTTCTGCTTTTGAGTTTTCAAAATAGATTGCATTTTAGGGTTTTTTATGCTTCAATTTGGATATTACTAATGCTAACCCTTGCCTGATTTTGAGTTTTCTAGCAGCCTAACTGGTTTTTTGCAAGACGATTGTCGAAGATTACGCTCGCCAAAAAAATTCAATTCATTAAAACAACATGATTACTGATGTATTTGTTTTGCAGGTTGCCCAAAGGAAGCTCAACCAAATTTTGTGTCTTCTTAAAGTTTTCTAGGCACACTTAAATCTGCTAATGGTTAATGAACTTCTTGTTTTTTATGCTTGAGAAGTTGTCTAAAATGTAGGAGAATGTACTCTTGTCCATTTGGACAATCATAAATCCCAACCCTTGAAGCACTTCTATGTTTGAGATTTAAATACCTTTAGTGGGCTTGTCACAGTGGGAAAAATTAATCACCCTGTGAGAACGACCCAAGTGAGTACAACTAGACCTAAGCTTTCTGACTCACTCTAAAAAATAGGCCTCTCAAGATTAAAGTCTCAGAGGATGGGATTATTTGAGTTTTATCTTTTGAGATCTCTCATATCAAACATTTAGTAGGGCATCGCGGTCTTAATCATGCTTGCGTGACTACTTCTTGTTTCGGTACCTTGTTGGGCTATAGGCCTCAATCGCACTTGCGCGACTGCAATGGGTAATTCCAAACGAAAATCCTTACTACGGACCCTAAGATAGAAGCTACCCGATTCACCTCTGAAAGAGGGATAATCTTTGTGCAAGAGAGATAGTAACTCTCCCAAGACACTTGCCATATTGTGCCCCCATTAGCGTTTGGACTCAGATAATATGACGTTGAGAATCCATTGTGTGACACTCAATGATTGTAAACTGATTAGCTATTGGGTGTGTACCTAAGTTTGCAAACAAAGGTTTTCTCTCTTAGCCAACTTCCTTAGGATTTAGCATAATGTGCTTGAGGTCACTTATCGTATCACGTGTTTGTTGTGTTTTCATCCCTGAAACAAAAACTCAGACATCTAAAATTGGAAAACATAATCAAAACATCAAACTTCATTAATCAAAAATTTGTCAAAGTCAAAATTTTGTCTCTACTCTGTCCTCAATCATACGAGCTTTCTATTTTGTCGTACGGGAAAGCTAGTTTATCGTCTTGTTCAGTGTTAATTGTCGTATGAGTCAGATTAGCAAAAGATTTTGTGTTATTAGTTGTCATTGTGGTACGCAATTATGCCTTTTTCATATGGTTCTGTAGGAAGTGTCATACAAGATTCCTAGTTTATCGTATGGGTCTGTGTAAATTATCGTATGAGACTGTGTAAACTATTGTACGAATTTATGTCTCTGTCAATCCAGAGTTGTCTTACTGCATTGTCTTTTCCAGATCTGTCATGTTTGCTTGGTCAATTTACAATGAGCATAAACACCTGATATCTATCATTATGTGCTTAGGTTGTCTTCTTGATTTTCTCGGTCAAATAATCTTCTGTCAAATCGGATTCTAGAACTAGACACCCCAAGATTTTCAAGTATTTATCTTCAACAAGTTCAAGATCTAACATCTCAAAGTGCATTATCACTCTCTTTGATGAGCTAATCACTCAAAGCATAGTTTCTCATTAGGATCTATCATCCTCTATCATGAAACTACAACGTTTGATTAGGATAACCTTGTCCCACATCGTAGGATATATCAATCCTATTGTACTTGGTCTTATCAAAATCATCATCATTGCACTCCAAACCGAAGATCGAAAAACTTACAAATCTACAAATACTTTAATTATCTTTTCATGTCATATCACTCTATCATATCTACATTGACAGTTGGTCACTTATCAAAACACCTCTTAGACAATCGAATCCTTGCACAATATTCAACACACATGTATGCCCGTTTTAACTAGAGCGCAGAGACGAAAGATCGCAAAAATGGAAATAGAAACATTCAAAATAGCTGAAGATTATAGAAACATGGCATACCAAAGAAAAATACAAGAAGAAGATATAATAAGTCAACATATCAGAGAAATCAAACAAGTCCAAAATCAAAAGACAACTATGTCAAAACCTCACAAGGATTCAAATACATCTCCAAAGAAAGGTGGCTCTTTTATGCAACTCTTAAAGAGATCCCTAAGGGATTTTGCTAAGGAAGATCAAAATCGTGCACCTATGTCTGGCAATGGCTCATCCCCCCATAAGAAAATTGACTCTCCAAAGGCATCTATTCCTACACCTCTTGAAAACTTTCAAGAACCTTCCATAGCATCCTCACCAAATAATACATCCAAGTATGAAGTTCCCGAAGGGATATCCATAATGGCCATCAAATATTTTTCAGAGAATCCTATTCAAAGCCCATCTCCTTCATATCCAAGCATTGATTCCTTGCAGATTGAAGTCCTCATTCATAAAACACTCATTAAACATGTCCTAATATATGGGGAACTAGCTTAAACATTTGCTCATTGAGTCTTGTCCATTCTCTAGGTTATTCCGAAGATGCAGTTGATCCCCCCAAAAAGATCAAAATCAAAGCATATGATGAAGAAGAGTGTTCCTTTAAAGGAATTATGATATTACCCATCAGAGTGGGACCTTTGCAGAAAGACATAGCATGCCAAGTTCTAGACTTGGATTTATCATACAACATACTCTTGGGAAGACCATGGATACATGACATACAAGCTATTCGATCAACATATCATCAGTGCCTATAGTTTCCCTACAATGGGAAGGAAATCACGATCTCAGTAGATTCGAATCCATTACAATACTATAGTAATCTGAAACTGGCTCGAGAGGTTATCGTTCCACATAACAGAGAGACATCATCTTCAAGCACACAATCCAAAGAAAAATCATTTGCCTCAATTTTGTAAAGTATGGAAAAACAAATGCAGCTAAGAGATCGAGGGAACAGGGAATATTCACAATCATGAAAAACCAAACAAGAGCAATATAAAATTAAAAGGGAAGAGGAAGATGTAGATGTCGATGTAGTTCATGCGTATGCAGGGCAAACATTAGGAACTAGCTCACTTGCATCAGGATCACATTCGGTTGACTTAGACTTAATCGAGGATAATCAAGAGCTACTTGTGAGAGGTCATTTCGACAAGAGTATCATTCCAGACATTGAAATACATATCAAAAACTTTGACATCTCTATCATGACCCCTAATATCTTTGAAACAATTCAACCCTAGGATCTTTTACCCTTAATCCATCCTGAACTTATGGATTGGGAAAATGAAAGACATACCACCATTCACTAATACATTTGGACTAGATTTTCGACTGAGGTTTCTGACGGAGAAGGTATATTGTGGCCAAATTTGATTTTTTTTTGAAAAAATGTCTGCATTCATCGTAATTCCGACGGCAATTACCCATTTGGTTTCGACGAAGAAGGCATTAGCAATGAGAATTTTCTTTTTTTCAAAAAAGTGCTCGAGTTCGTCGTAATTCCAACGACAGTGGCCATTACAAAATAAAAAAAGAGGTGGGGAATTCATTTGTGAATTGCAATCCCGCGTAGGCGTCTGTGGTGACTTCAACCCCCAAGAACATCAAACCCGTGTCGAAGGCAATCCCACGCAGGAGGTAGATTCAAATTGCCCTAGTTTTTAATTTCATGTTGCAAAAAATATACATGTGGTGGTTAATTGTCCTAGTTTAATCTCACAAAACCATAGAACTATGATTGAGGAGTGAGCATTCAATTTTGTATCAGCAATCCCTTCCTCCCGTATACGTGCGTGTTGATTGTTCACATGAGATCACATCGCTTTGCGGCATCGTATCAAACAATTCACGAGCCTTGTCCATGTTTCCACATTTTGCATTTATGTCAAGCAGGGCATTTGCAAGTACAACACCTAACAAAATTCCTCTATCCGTTATGCTTTGATGGATGTCCATACCCTGTTCAAAAGCTCCCATTTTTGCACAGGCAGGGAGGATGCTGGCAAAGGTTGTGGAATTTGGCTTTATGCCTTCCAATTTCATTTGCTTGAAAGTGTCTAAATCCTTTTCGACAAATCCATTTTGTGCATATCCAACAATCGTTGCAGTCCATGAGACAACATTTCTTTCAAGCATTCTATCAAATAGTTCATGTGCCTTGTCTATGCTTCCACATTTTGCATATATGTCTACCAAGGCAGTTACAACTACAACATCTGACAAAATTTCTCTATCCTTTATGCTTCGATGAATGTCCATACCCTATTCCAAATCTCCCATTTTGGCACAGGTAGGGAGGATAGTAGCAATGGTCATGGAATTTGGCTTTACACCTGCCGATTGCATTTGCTTGAAAGTTTCTAAAGCCTTCTCAACAAATCCATTTTGTGCAATTGCAACTACATCTGACAAAATTCCTCTATCTTTTATGCTTTGATGGATGTCCATACCCTATTCCAAAGCTCCCATTTTGGCACAGGCTGGGAGTAGGCTAGCAAACGTAACTAAAGAAATGCAATGATCAGCTCCAAAGACATCAAATCACTACTAACAAAACCGAGAGTCTAAAATATGATAGGGTAATAGTGTGAGCTGTCCTGAAATAAAATATTTTATTTTCAATTTCAACTAAAACATAATTACTTAGCCATTTAATGTTATTAATAAGTGTTTAATTTATGAAAGAGATAAATGGTTGGCCACAAGTACATGAGTTACTAAATGCACACAAATAAGTGAATTTGGTATTCAAAACTATCTACAATGAATTCAATTCTTGTCCATTAGTCATTTATGTTTGCAATAAGCATCTTTCTTTGTTTTTCTTAATCTTTATTCATAGTTATGTGCATATTTCACATTCTATAATTAGGATATCAATTGCTATGGCTGAACACTAGCATGATGTTTGTGTTGTGGTATAGATGCGTGGAAACATAATTATGGGATTGTTATATTATAGAGATCATAAATCTAGATATCGCATATTAGTTATAGCTCTTCTTGGATTGAGTCTAAAGTTGACATACAGTCATAAAGCCATTATTAGCAGATCTATCCATTTCTAGTAAAGACAATTGAGAAAGTCATTTTGATATTGAGAGTTTCTTATCTGTTTACCTATTGATCATTATTAAGCCATAATATTTAGGTTTATTTATCTCTCTTGCAAAACCTCTGTAAGTGTCCTAGATTGTCCCTACTATTCACTCTTCAATTTAGAAAAATGGAGTTCTAAAGATTTGTTGCACAAGATGGTGTTGAACGTATCAACAAGGCTAGCATGGAAGGCATGTTCAAGCTTCCACTTGTACAACTTACAACAAATGATTTGTTGATAGAAGAAATTCTTGAAATAGGGATACAATCAAAAGACAAGTAAGTACATACAAACCTCCTCAGTTGAAAGTAAAATCTGTGTATAAAAAGAGTACATTGAATCCCAATCCATAAACACAATAGAGATACCGATGGAGACTTAATTGGATGTAGCATGTCGCACCAAATATGTTAGAATATGCTAAGCTAGTACATAATGTTTCGTAAAACCACGTTAGTATTCTACCCAGATCATTATCTACCAAAACTAACTATAGTAATCCTTTTGAGGATTAATTTCATGGTGCTAGATCTTCATTTAGTTCCACTTCTTGTTGGAGAAAAGAACAGTTATTTCTTGAGGTAGATGAATATCCCATCAACAAAGGACAAGACCCTTTCTAGAATATAACAAATTCTACTCCAACAAAAGATCATGGGGGTTTCACTAGAGATATTGAATAAGAGATAGACTTCTACTACTGCATTAAAAGCATTGGCATGTTCTTCATTTATTGATGTAAACTCTCTATGACACCACCACAACCAACAAAGGTGTAAAAAGTTGTTTGCAATGCATGGATTTTTAGGATTGTCCTTTGAGAAAATAGAATTAAAGTATGGAAGTAGGATCTGCCAGCTCCTGAGGGAAAGACCATGTCAGACAATATCAACGAACAACAAAATAAGGAGACAATTGCTAGATTGTGGTCTAACTTGAAAAGAAAAGGTGATGGAAAATGTTATTGTCCATACAAAATTTGTAAGGGGTTAAAGACTAGAAGACTTCTAATCAAAACATCAAAGAAACATTGTAGGTTGCATGGTCACATTGAAGGTGGACATGATTATCATCCATTGGTAAGTTTTTCATTATATCGTTTTGACAATTTATATACATAATAAATCACGTGATGATGAGATCATGATCATAGTTTATTTATGTATATCAATTGTATATAGGTCGAGCACCCCAGAGCACATGGTATGGATCAACACAACCCTGAGAATATGGTTTTCGAAGTGGATGAACATGGAGGTGTGAATATCGAAGTTGAAGATAATGATCCCATGGAAGATGACGATCATGAGCCAGAAAACACAATTGAAGATGATGGTACAAATACATTGATCCATGACTCATTTAGTACTCGCGCAGCTGATCATGATGATGAAGATGACCTTGATGTTGTTCATGATGTCCCTCTACTTGAGAAGGCATCTGAGGCCCTTTATGAAGGCTCGCAGGCAACTCTTCTCTCCGCTGTATTGTTGTTGGTGAACTTGAAGGTTATGAATGGTTTATCCAACATAACAATGTCATGTATGTTAAGGCATGTCATATATGTCATAATAAACTGTGAATCATGTTGTACCATTAATATTCTTTATTATAACAAATTATATTTTGTTGTTGTAGATTGATAGGTGAGTTTTTGTTACCACCATCAAATATTCTACCTCGCTCATACCGAGAATTATCTGTCGTTATGAAAGATATTGGAATGGAGTATCAAGCAATAGATGCTTGTCCCAATGATCATATTATATATCACAAACAACATGAATTTTGAACTAAATGCCCTGAATGTCATATCAATAGATATCGAATAGATCAAATAACAAAAAGGGTTCCTTGCAAGGTTCTTCGCTATATTCCCATTATCCCACGTATGCAACGATTATTCAAGTGCACTAGTTTGGCACAATTTATGGATTACCATGCATGCAATAGAAGTCAAGATGATATTATTCGAATGCATGCGAATTGTTCAGCATTTATGGACATGGAGGAAAAGTGGCCACACTTTAAAGAAGAACCTCGTAATCTTAGGCTTTCATTGGTAGCGGACGGTGTCAATCCATTTGGAGAGATGAGATCTGTTTACTCAGTGTGGCCTGTTTTTGTTATCAACAATAACATTCCTCCATGGATGTCAATAAAGAGGGAGCACATAGTGTCGGCAATGATTGTTCCAGGTATTTTATCATTTAAATATAGTCGTCTAAATTTAATTATAAATATTGAAGTAAAATGGTCATAATAATTATGTAATGTTTTTGTTCATTCGATTAGGTAAGTACCAAGTTAAAGATATGAATGTATATATCGAGCCTCTTGTCGACGAGTTGCTGGAGTTATGGAATGGTGTCACTATGTATGACATCTCTAGACCAATAGGACAAAGACAATTTCAATTCTGTGTGACGCTTCTATGGACAATACACGATGCCCCAGGGCTAACACATTTTTGTGGTATGTTATAGTGTTTAAGTTGTGCATGAACATTATAATTCAAAAAATTATCATATTTAATCCAATTATACATTATCTTATAGGTCTTCAAACAAAGGGAAAATTTGCATGTCCTGTTTGTGGTCCAAAGATGAAATCTCGTCATTCAAAAAGTTTAGGAAAGTAGGTGTTTGATGAGTATAGGCACTTTCTCCACAAAAATCATAAGTATCGAAATACTGAAAAACATCTTTTCAATGGGAAAGAAGAGAATACATCAAAGCCATGAAGAATGACACCTCACCTATGGAAGTTGGAATATAATAGAATTAATCATCAAAGTAATGCCATTCCATCTATTGGTTTGTCATAAAACATCTTTTCTATTTTGTTTTGTTTACTGATGATGTGATTGATGATCATGAAGGTCGTGAAGGCATAAATGACCACCTTCCTAAGGGAATAAAAAGTTATCCCTGACAATTTAGTAGGTTGCCCTACTACAAGCAGTTACAAATTGTTCATTTGTTTGATAGTATGCATATTGGAAAGAATATAACAGAGACATTATGGAAAATATTGGATGGAAGGTGTGACAAAGAAAAAATTATCAAAATATGTAGTGACATTCAGGGTTCCAATCATGCAATGATAAATGTCATTCAATCAAATAGCCATGGAGACCAGATTAATATAAGTGAGCTTCCTTGGTTATTAACGAACCAGCAAAGCAATGCTATAAAAGAAGTCATACGAAAAATTCGATTTCCCACAGGATTTGCTGCGAACATAAACAATCTCATATCAAAGAAAAGTGAATTTGGGCTAGGAATGAAAACGCATGATTGGCATACCTTCATTAAGGTAATTCATGTTCTTGTGTTTTTAGTATGTATTTAAGTACTAAGCGTACATGTACTTTTCATTATGTTACAAAAAAATGAAAAGATAATTTTATAATTGTTGCAGTACGTTCTACCTCTATCTCTCCCAGATGACTTCGACAATAATGTCAAGCAAGTCATATATGATCTTGGAAAAAACATAAGGTAAGTAGTGATATTTGTTTAGTTTGTTGTATAGATATTATATTTGCGATTTGTTTTACTTCTTATGTAATATATTTTTTTGCGTCTTGAATACCTTGTAGGTGCTTGTCATGTAAAGAAATCCATAAAGACGATATAAAATATTGGAAGAGAAAAATTCCTCATTTAATGTGTGAAATGGAAAAGTGTCTACCTCTAGCTTTTTTCAATGCACAAGAACACTACCTCATACACCAAGTTGAGGAGATTAAATTGTGTGGACCTGTACACACAAGTCAATGTGGATGGTTGAGAGGCACTTGAAATTTTTGAAAGCTTTGGTTCGACAAAGAGCACATCCTGAGGGTTCTATGGTGGAGGCTTATATGGTATACCAGACTACGGTGTACATTTCTAAATATCTTCCTAAGTTTGCAGCAAAGATCCACGTGGATCGCATTTGGGATCCCAACACCATTAACAAATTCGAAGGGGAGTACTTGACGAGGAAAGGTAGATTGAGGAAAGTGAGAGGTAATTATAAGATGTTATTGTAGTTAATTAATTCTTAATCTTCAAAATAAATCGATTGTAAGACGTCTATTTATTTTTTGTATAGTTGGTCCAGAGCGGGATGCACTACATTTGTATATTGCAAACAATCTTGATTAGATGACGGTATGGATTGAACATTGTCAACATTCTCGACGCACGTTAACATGGGAAGGTGTGGCTTCATTGGTTAAAGAAGCACATCGTAATGGAGATTCCAATGTTACGCAAAGGGAAATTGATTTAGCATATGGTTTAAGAGATAAACAGGTATGTATAAATTTATTAATCACCCATATGTTTATCAACTCACAATGCAATAAATTTTACATGTTTGACATATCGCAGGTCAAACACCACAACGCTATGTGCTGCAATGGTCATAAATCTCGCATAAAAAAGTTGGATGACACGAAGAAAACTTGTGATTCTGGCATCACTGCAATCTTTGAGGTGACAAATATTTCATCGAGAAATGACATTCATCCTCAACAGTCTCAAAATCGATACTATGGCATTTTGGATGATATACTTGAGTGTGACTTTAATTCCTTCAAATTAGTTTTGTTCGTCATCAAATGGTATAGGCTACGATTGAATAAAAATGATCCTAATAGAATTGTTATCGAACATGATAATGGTTTTATAATGCTAAATACAAGGTCATTTGAACTAGTTGGGGATGAGCCCTATGATCTTCCAAGCCAATGTGAGCAAGTATTTTACTCAGAGGTTCCACATAAACCAGGTTGGTCATTTATTGTTAGACATGATCCAAGAGGAAGGTCGATAAAGTATAATGTGATGGAAGAAGAAGATACTGAAGAAGTAGAAGATGAAGTGGATGATGATCACGATCGACAGTTTCACAATGACGATGAAGAAGAATAAGAAGAAGAAGAAGATGATGATGATGATGATGATGATGATGATGGCGATGGTGATAATGGTGATGATGATGGTGAAGACGTTGATGATGATGATGATGATGATGATGATGATGATGATGATGATGATGATGATGGCGATGATGACCTTGATGTTCATGATGATGAGGAATGAAATGTATGAGGAATGCGATTAGTATATTATCTATTGAATATTGACTTCTTGATAGAATTTTTTTTACATAATTAATTCATTCTGTTTTGAATTCTAATGCCATTACATAATTAATTCATGATGCACCTTTTAATATGGAGATGGAGATAGCGGGTGTGACTATTTATGTGACAATTTTTAAACTGTGTTTATTTATGGAAATTGGATTGTTTATTAGCCATGTGACTATTTATGTGACCATTTAGTTGAGGATCCTGCATAGTCTACATAAATTAAAGGTAAGGAATTACAAAATTTACAATGATTTTGATGACAACATCTTTTTATTATTTAATAATCTTTTTGTCTACAAAGTTCATGTTGTTCATGTTGTGTATGATGTAATTTCGCTAACTTTTTTTATATTTTTTCTTTGTCACAGGGCGACATGGATCCATCACATATCACAGACAGAGATGTACCTTGTAACACTTCTACTGAGCAGGTAAACCTCATTAATTGTACAAATTAGGTAGAAGCAAACTGTTACATTATTATGTTCTTTTTTTTAGTGATTTATACTAATTTTGTAATTGTTAATGATATTCCTAACACAGACGGATGCTCGGGCAAAGGGAAAGGGAGTTGCAGTACCTGAGCACCTTTCTATGGACGTGGAATCATTAGGGTTAAGTAATGATGACCCTGAAGATCCCACAGACCTTGTGAAATTCTTTAAAATGCCTCTTATAAAAATTAGAAAAGAGATTGTTGCTTTGGCAACCGTGCATCCTACCACTGATGAGATACAACAGAGGGTGGAATTATTGTATAAGACAACAGAAAACTTGCAAGTAAGCAGTAATGAAAGCTTTAATTATAACAAAAGTTCAATAATGGTTTATATTTTATTCTCTTTTTGTGTCATTAACTAAAATATGTACGTATTGTTTTTACAAAAATTTATCCGCCCTCATGAAAGTCGTTCCTATGATCAGTGTGTTGCAGGATCAGGCGATGACGATTTTCTTGTATTATCACTTGCTTGGCTTATCACTCTGAGTACCCAAAACACATCATACTTGATACTGTCAATTTTCAAAATAAAGGTTCATCCTTGTTTACAATTCTTGCACTTTTCATATATTTAATGTTTGATATATTTAATGTATTATTCTTTAGGTGTTGTCAATGTTACTGTCCAAATGCCGATGCCGCCTCATCAGAGCTCACCCTCACCTGTATTGTCGACTGCAATGTCGGCAACATGTAGCATGCAGACATCCTCTAGTGCACGTCATATTGGCCCGCCCACTGTTGGTAGATCCCTCTTTTTCTCTATCTTTTGTCATGTGTTTATTTCCCTTCAAGCATTATTTCTTGAATTCTAATGCCATTTCATAGTGGATTCATTTTTTGCAGGAGGAGATGCACGTGAGGATGTGCCAGAGGCGACTACTGCTGATAACATAGCATCGTTTCCTGGATCTTCTCATATTTCTAGTATGGGAACATTGTAGGCCACATTCATGGTGAGCGACGAAGAAATGCTTCCCTTAAAGATACAAAAGGTTCCAGGTACTTTAAAATTATTATTATATATACTCTAATTGTAATTTACTTTATGATCACTCATTTTGGACTAATATTGATCCCATGAATTTTTTGCAGGCAATGATATTTTCTATAAACATCTTAGTGACATTGCATTGCAGATATTTGGGCCCACCATACGTAAAAGGTGGTACATCATATGTGAACTAACCCTTATCCACTTTTGATTTCATATCATTGCTAGAATACTTTTCCTTTGATCCATTTCTTGAAGTGTAATAAATGTAGCTTTAGGTCATTTCTGAATCTAACAGGTTTGTTTTTGCTTTAAAAGGTGGAATGACCAAGAAAAAAGGTTAAAAGATGAATTGACAAACCAAATGGTTGAGTGGTTTGGAAATGACACCTTTGACAAAACCAAGCTCCTTGAAAAAGCTGGCACATATCTAAAGTATGCGAGGGACCAATACAGGACCCATTTGGAGAGGAACCTAAAGTACGAGCGTCCCCCCATGATTTCAGAGAGGGAGTGGAAGGACATGATTTTGGATGCCAAGGAGAGAATTGAAAGGAAAAAAGGAAATACACCAGTAGACGCCAGAAGAAGGTACAGGATACTATTAAGAATGTAATTATGTACTAATTAATTAATCTTTATATTTATATAATCTAACATATTTCAAACTTTTTATAGACTGAGTGACATGTTAAAGGCAACCAAGGCAAGGCAAGAAAAGCACGAGCAACACAAACTCGACTCTAGTGGTTACATGAAACTTGCTGCACGAATTGTAAGTATCTCATGTAAACTCCCATATTGTCTCAAAATATTAATAAATTGCAAACGTTTTTTTTAATCAAACAATGCAAGAAAAATTCATGGTACCAAGCAAAAATGCAGGGCTTTGAATTCAATAGAGCGCCCACATAAGATGACAAGAGAATTGCCTACCAACAAGGCTATTCAGCCGTGGTTGATCGGCTACGAGAATTGAGTGGGCATACACAACATTCGGGTGCATCTGTCACACAGGTAAATATGGTAAATGGAAGTTGTTTCAAATTGAATACTTTACCAATAATATAATTGATGTTGAGTTCCAACATAAAGTGACTATATTTGTTTTAAATAAGCAAGCAATGATAACAATGTGCATGTCATTGGAATGCAACCTGCTAATTATGAAACACCACCTGCACATGAAGGTCCAGATGTGCATCCCAGTAGTGGAGGTATTCATTTGCTATTCAAATTTATTTATTTAGCTATTAATACAATTAAACATCTTAATTTGTAATTAGAGTAGTAATTAATGTAACCTTTCTTGTTAATATTTTAGAGCATGTAATCGGTGGTGAGCAAGTGGAGCATGATCTGGGTACACAACCTGAAGAACGTGATGTTCCCCACTCAGGTGAAGAGGACCGTGGTGTTCAGCATGTTGAGGTTGAGGCTACACAAAATGATGTGGCCCCATCAGGTAAAGAGTACAACAAATATGTTCTCTAAATTAATGAAATACTTGTAACAATAATAATATTTTTGTTTTGAATTTAACCCATTTCTTTGTTATTGTAGAGGAACCCCCTTCGCTTCAGTGTCCTCGTCCTCAATATAGGACTAGGCATACATTGAGATCACGAGCAGTTGGCCGAACATCTGCAGAGGGGGGAAATGATGAAGACATCGATGTTCCACTTAGTCTTTTCATAGCTTCAAAGAAAAAACAAAGAAAGAAATGATTGTAATCTAACTTATTTGATAATGACTGATTTTTATGTGTTAGTGAATATAATTATGTGCTAATTAATGGTTATGGATGATATGTGTTAATTAATATTGATGAATGTTGCATGTTAATTAATGTTAATCAATGTTATGTGTTAATGAACATTATGTGATATTAATGAATGAACGCTATATTTTATTAATGGTAGAAAGAATTATTGAATGAATGTTATAAGATGTTAACCACGAATTTAGAGTGATGTTAGGGGGGAGGAGGAGGGGCCAAATGAGCTTCCACCTTCACGTGGTTGGCCCTGTTAAGTAGAGAATATTAAACTATTCTCGAAACCAAGCGAAGCTCAACAAGGTAACACACTTTTCAATATTTCATTATGTTGCATAGTTAATCTTATTGAATAATGTATATTGAATCTTAATTGCAGGGTCCAACATAGCCAACACAAACAACAACACCACGAGTTGCTGGGTATAATGAACTCCCATATTGTCTTGTCTGTACACGAACAATATGAGTTGCTTCTAGTGTTGATATCCAAGGTGGGACTGCAAAAGTTATGAATATGCCTCATCCTTGTAAGTTTTTTTTATTACAACTCCTAATTCTTGAGACTAAACTTTTTGTTCTTGATGTTTTTCACTAGTTGTCATAACCTCTGACTTTGATGCTTGTGCCTTAATAGAACTAGATGTTTCTTGTATGCATACTTGGTCAAGGACTGCATTATGATGCTATAGGGCTACAAACTAAGATTATTTATTGTATTGAATTGCACATTTGACATGACTTGCCCTATGACTGCTATGCACATTTATGTATATACACTATTTCTAGTCTGTATATTGATATTAATTTTGAGAAAATATTACAAAACTTAGAGTATTCTCCATAAGACTAGAAAAAAGCTCAGATAAATTTTTGCAGCATTTTCTTACAATTACTTGCGATCATTTTTTTAGGAGTCATGGTATCCATTTATAATAGTATGGATGCATACAAGCCTTGGACCCTTCAAAAGAAAGTTTGTTACAAACAATCGGTCGTTTTCAAGAAGCGGTTATAAGTCCTTTTTAGCATCTGCAGCTTCCTCTGCTTGTTGTTTTGTTGCAACCTCCTATAACTGCTCCCAAGCATCTTCTTTCTGTCCCATATACTTATCTTTCCACTCCTGATACACATCATCACTAGGCCAAGTAAAACTAGCAATCTTCTGTTTCATATCTTCTAGCCACTTCCAAGTGACTCATACATGCCCAATCTCTGTTTCTATGAAACCATAATGAGATTTCACTTTTTCAATTTCCTCAATTGTTTGGACAAATAAGGATGTGTCATTAGTACTAATAATCTGATTGATCCTCAGGGACAAATTGCGGTCCACCTCCTTTAACCAAGTCTTCTCTTCCTTTAGCTAGACAGGACCAATGAAACCTCTTGGAAACATTTCAAATTTATGATTTGAATATTCTTTCCTATAAAGTTGGGCTTTTATTTTTATACCTGCTCCTTCCACTGAAAGAATATTCATCTCTTTTATAAACTCACATGTGGACCTTAAATTGTCATTCTCTTCTGCATCTGCATGGGAAGAACACATGAGCTCTAACTCTTTACCTCTAGGCACCCACTTATTCAGGACTGGTTCCAAAGTGGCTTCTTCTTCTCTCAATTTGATCAAAATATCAAGAATCCTCTGCATATTTATGTATACATTGGAGGTTTTGACTGAGTTAGCAAACTTCAAGATGGTGGCTTTCACCTTCTCCTCATATTTGTTTGCATACAATGTCTGAGCTTGTTTCAATTTTTCCAACTCATGTTCAACATTTTCAGGTAATTGGGAACTAGAAGGCATAGGAGAAGGGGGATATTCAATGATGGGACTAGTAGGAGGGTGTCTTGCTAGAGAGGAGGCTATCATGAGTGTAGAAGATTCACCAGGATGATATTGACGTGCCAGTTGACTCTGGAGTCTAGCAATTATGTTGTCTCTGTTGGCTATTCCTTCTTTAGCATCATTGTAAGCTTTTAAAATAGTTTCCAACTTCAATTGGAGATTAGCCTTTTCTTGTGCCTCTTTCTCTGCCACTGCAACACTGAATTTTGTAGTCTCTAGGACTGTGCTTGCAGCTTCCACTACCCCTGTGTCTTGGACTCTTTTAACTATCATGCCTCCTAAGAGGCTAGAATCCGATGCATCCTTCCTTCTTTTGTTTTCATCCTTCTTTAAAGATCACATGACAAGAGCATCATTATCTTTGCTGAATGTCACTCCTTCCATAGGCTTTGTTTCTTTCCTCCCTGCATCAAGCACTAAGGCATCAGCTATATCCCATTCAGGGAGAATCAACACACCAACCTTTGCTACCATTTGTCTTCCTTTCTCAGGGGTGATTGCTTTGAACTCCTCCATCATTTCTTACTTAACCTCTTCTTCTACTTGAGTTGTATTTTTAAGAGGCTATTCACTTTTCCTCTATTCACATCTAGTCTTGAATTGATCAATATTTTGCTTCCATAGAAACTGTATAAAAGCTCCCGATGTGAGAGAATTACTGTCAGCTAGGAATTCTTCACTAGCTTGCTTAACAGTAAGGTCCATTTCTTGGCCCTTTAACTCACCATCAGTCAAATCCATTTCAGCATTAGGTGGCTCTTTAGGCATCCCCTCTTGTGTCTCCTCATAGGTATAGGCAATCTCATCGAGACTCCCTAACTGCAATAATTGTTCAGCCACAGCTTGTTCATCTCCAATGTGGATAGGAGACTGAGATGGAGAATATTGAGGCTCATCAGTTTCAATTTCCTTTCCCACTCTCTGCTTCTTAGGGGAATCCTGGATGTCAATGACATCTTCAATTTTCCTCTTCCCTTTTGAAGTGGAAGGCTCACCTGTCACTGGCATTATCACAGTGTACTTTGACCTTTTGTGCATTACATAGTCACCATGTGGGATATCTCTAGCAAAGGTAGGCTTAGCCAATACCATCTTAGCCTTATCAGGCTCATTTTGCATTATGGCCTCCCTCTTTTCTTTTAAGGTCTGCATGAGATCTTCAAAATAAATAATCAGGAATTTTATTTTCTCCTCAAATGGATTGAAGCTAGAAAGGGGGTCATAGCCAGTGTCAAATTGATGGATAAAATCAAGGGCTTTCTTATATGCCACCCACTTCTCCTTCCTCAGTTCTTGCTCATCTAAGCTGAATTCATTTCTAATTAGATCTTCTGGGAACTAAAATTGATGTGGCCTACCTCTGCACACTACTCTTTTTCTGAACATGCCATTGAAAAAATCCTCAGGGTCTGCACATCTTAACACTGTAGTAGACAACCTATATGGCTTAAAGAATTCTTCAAAAAATCTCCATCCACCCTTAGTGATCACAAAATGGTGAGCCATGGTAATAGTTGGGAAAATAGTCCCTTTACCTCTATTGGTTAGCTCTGCTTCTTGTACTCCCCCAATTTGTCTCAGGACTTCTACAATCCCTATCTTCAATGAGACCTGATAGGGTAGTAAAAAGGGAGTGCCTCTAAATCCAAACACTCTAAAAATAGTAGACATAGGGTACAAATATATGTCTCCCCAATTGTGAACAATCTTGATATCCTCTGCAAACTTCTTTGATCTGAGAAACTCCAAAAGAGCCTTAGGAATTCTAGGGTTTTCTCTGCATAAAATAATCCTAATTTTAGATGCAAAGCATCTATCAAACTTTAAATAACTTGCATCTTCTCTATCCCAAGATAGAACAGTACTCCACAATTGCACTGGTATCTCCTCTTTATCCTTGACCTTAATCAGGTCCATCTCCTTTCCAAAATAATCAGCCCCTTTGAACAAAAACATATGCATTAACATGGAGTACCATCCAAATGGCCTATCCACCTTACCATTTTTGATTCCTACTAGCCCTTTATGAATTGCATCAGCAAGGTATGAGGCATAATCAAATGTTATTGCTAGGGAGGGGTTTAGAATTTGTGCAATCATTAACATATAATGGGTTGGCATATTCTTTTCAGCATCCTCTCCAAAAATTTGGCCTAATACCCAATACATACCCTTAGCTCTCAGAGTGAATAGGTTGAGAGAGAATGGTTCCATTGTGTTGGGGCCTACAACTGTTAACCCCCCTATCTTTACAAAGAATTCTTTCAATAGGCCACTTCTAAGATGATCCCTTTGTGTGTTGTAAACTTGGGCTAACGACTCAAAGTCAATAGGTTCTAACAAATTGGAGGACTCATTGAGTTTAAACACTTTCCTAAATTCATCTTCATTTATCTCAATCAAGACTGATCCCTTTATGTTCTTGATGCATCTTGCCATAGAGTCATAATTTTGTGCAATCAGGTCTAATAGATCTACGTCCATAAAAATACCTGGGACCACAAGCTTTCCTACATCCTGCTCCCATATGCCATTGAAAGGAGCTGGGGAATTCCTTTGCCCAAAACTGACTTTGAAGAGTCCTAAGCCTGACAATCCTATTTCAAGGTCCCTGAACCAATTACCATTATGATAAAGGCCATCTCCAATTTTTAGACGAGGGTTCTTAGGTGCTATCTCTTTGGCCTTAGCCCCAACATTGGTGGACATGGTTAATTACTCTAAAAAATCATCACAGATATTTCGGTCCTCGTGATTCACTTTCCCTGTAAATTCTCTTCTGGGTGCCATTCTGGTCAAACAATTATACCACTAGAAGCTAGCATAGACCTCTAATGAAGTAATTCACACAGCAGTATTTGAGAACAAACCAAGAGTTATCAAGAAAAGCATAAGAAACCTGATTATTTGCCTGAAGAAAATTGCTCTGCAACAAACTTTGATGAAACAATACTTAGCAATCAAGTTGATGCGAATTGAAAAGGGCAAGTTGGCATTTAAGTTTTTAGAAATTAACTCCACATGCTTTGGCTTTCTTTTTAGAATTAAATTCACCAAATCGAATTCAAAACTGGCTCCAATAGGTCATAATTTCTCTAAGTCTTTCCTCTATTTCGCTCTTTCGCTACTTCGTAGAACATAAAACTCATGCTCTTTTCTTTCACGAAACAATGTTGGCCATTGGATCTCGAGAATTTACATCACCTTTATCTCTGTTTAATCTCTTTGCTTTAGTGTCGAGCCCTACCTCCTTTTCGCCACTTCATGGAGTTTAACAGTCGTGCACTTTTCCTTCACGAGGCCACGCCAAGCATTAGATCAAACTCAAATCACCCGGCCTTTAACTCCAACCGGGACTGTCAATCCTTTTAACTAACCGCGCCTCATCTTGATGGCTAACGATTTTCGCCATTTCACTAAGGTTAAGCTGTGGGCATCTTTGGGTCACGAAACAACAAGAAGCGTTGGATCAATCTTGAGATGAATGCCTTTTAAGTGGGCCCTTTATCTGGGAATTACTTACCCCACTTGTTATCCGGTTAATAAACGCCACATGGCAGTTGGCCATTAGCCCTAGAAACTCCTTTTGGTTACACCCTTAATCCACCACGTGTTCCCTTTTACTATTCCCACATAACTATTGGTTACACCTAGGCGGGCCCTCAACCACTTTTTTAAACCACGCGTCACGTCACTCCTCCGTGTGATTTCCACTTGTCTTTCGCGACTTCGCGAACATTATTCTTCATTTGGCTTGCAGCCATGAAACCACGAGAACCGTTAGATCAAAACAAACCTGATCTACTTTTAACTTCATGCCATGCCTGTCCCTTGGGCCCATCAACCTTTTTGCTACTTTGCAATGACTAACTTGCTAGCATCTTATCTTCACGAATTCACGCGAGTCGTTAGATCTCAAGAAATTGCTCATTGTTTACTCTTTTTATGACAACCTTGCCCGGACCCACTGCATACCGCCAACTCAGTGCCTTATCACCGCCATGTCATTGCCAACTGGGGTTACCACATTTACTACCACTCTTAGCGGGACCCTCCACCTTTTCGATATTTCGCTGAAGGTATACCTCGTGCATCTCCTGGCCATGAAACAACGAGAAGCCATTGATCTTTTTCCAACCCGATCATTCTTTAACCAAAGAAGATCGGTTTTCTCTGGGACCCGCCAAACCCTTTCGCCACTTCGCAAAGCTGAAAACACGTTCAACTTGATCTCATGAAACCACGCTGTCCATCCGATCAGATGAAACTTGATCGGTGTTTAGCTTTGGTCCAAACCTATATGTTGGGTCCACCTTCGCCTTTCGCTACTTCGCGGAAACTAAGTTTCGAGCACTTTTTGGTCACGAACCAACGCGGGCCGTCAGATCAATAGGAAATCGCATGATACTTATAAGGCCCGACGGACATTAGAAAAGGCAGATTAAAAGCGAGCAAGAATAAAATATTTAAAGGGACCGCCTAGGTAAATGACAAGGGGAGAACACTTTTATGATAAATGGACCCATCGCTTAAGTGAATATAGTAACGCCAAATTAGAAACCAAAAGGGCTTTTTTCAGGTATTGAAGCGACTTAAAACCTAAACCCTGAACCCCTTAGGATTTAAAACAAATTGAAAGAACTTCCTTCCTTCGATGGCTCTTTTATATTTATCTTTTTTATAAAAATGGTCATCGTCAGAATTATGATGAATGCCAAGCTTTTGACCAACGACTTCTTTGATCGTCGGTAGAGTCCATTGGATTGTCAAATTTTCGATGGGCATGGCATCGTTGACCAATCTGACGCTGAGTTTTCGACGGTGGATTTTGTCGACACTCCGATGAAAATTCGTCAAAAATCTGACAAACGGTCGTCGAAAATCAGCTCCGAATGTACTAGTGATTGATACCTTTCCTAATGACCATGCCATATCCTTATACCTCAATACAATCTGTGTAGGGGAAAAAGCGAGACTAGGTTAACATGCCCTAATCCTACCTTTTGACACACATTATGGAATACGAAAGAGCCTAGAGATATCACACAATTGGCTACTTCTTTTTGTGAAAGAGAGAGCCACGGGATATCTATTAGGATTTCTATTCCCTTGTTGAAATTGAAAGATAAAATGATGCAAGTTCAATCCTAACCTCAAAATGCAAGTAGGAACTAATGACAAGATTGCATAATTGAACTTAAATGATGGAAAGCTGTAAACACAAGGATAAGACAAGAATGAAAATGCATACCCGGAGTTAAAATCTGACTGAAAATGTTCGGGACGGGGGCGCGGGCGCCACTGTCCTGATTCTGCCCCTGAAACTACTCTGGAAACTGCTGTTTTTGCACTTTGGAAAAAGCTATCAAAAATGCTGAAAATGCTGTCTGTCAGGAGGACCAGGGCACCCAGCGCCCCTGTCCCAGGGACCAGGGCACCCAGCGCCCCTGTCCTGGCAGGACCAGGGCGCCCCACGCCCCTGTCCTGGTCTTTTGCTCTGAGATTTGGTGGGAAGGTCAGTCTCAGTCTGCTTCTCCCAGATCTGCAACCTGTGGCGTCGTCCGAGTCCCGAAACCTGCACTTATATCTGAAAAGGTGTTTGGGCGGCTATATAGGGTTTTGCCTTAGTCAAACCCCCGCTTCAGTGATTTCCACCTCCATGAATAGCCAAGTTGTATTGTAAAATGTATTGTGTGTGCAGACCTAGTGTGTGTACAAGGTCCTTAAATGCAAGAAAGCAAACTAGAGCAACCTAGAAAGTCAACCCTAATTGCTTGTAAATGATAATGTAAATGCTCTAAATCAAGATGCAAAGTGATCTAAAGCATGAATAAATGATGTATTGAAGCTTATGCAAAGGCATGAAAACAACATGAAATCATACCCAACCCTCAAGGGAGGAGTACAAGCCAATCTTCAGTCGGTAATCTCCTATTGTTCTTCAATGTCTCCCAAGCCCTAAATGAATGAATGAAATTGATGAATACTTGATAGATGGATGTTGAATGTTGTTGAAGTCTTCAAAGATCTGCTCTTTCGCTGCATATGAGGTCCTGGAAAATCAGAAATCAGATCCTTTCAAATGAAGAAAGAGAGCTCTTATGTATGAAACCCTAGGTCTTAATTTCAACTTTTGGCCGACCTAGAGATTGAATATCCCACCAATTTCTTGGGGTTAAGCTTTATTTTATGATTGGATTACGCTCCTAAAATTTCGGGAAAAATGTCCGGGACCATGTTGCACTCCGGGCGCCATGGTCCCGACAACTTTTCACCAAATTTTTCAGGGCCATCAGATATGATGATTTTAGAGAGAATCCCGAAGTTACAGGTGATTTCGAGATGTTTTGACCCCTGAAATCAAGCCCCCAAGTTCAAAATAGGACCTAATTAGGGTTTTTGATTAAATGACGTATAGGAGGAATAAAATGAAAAGGGCACACTTTAATGAAAGGGCCCAACTTTATGATATGGGAGATGATAAAATAGAACCTTAGACCTAATTAATTTGATTAATTAAGTGCTAAAGGGGAAATGCAATGCAAAATGCAAAATGCGCCAAGGCGGGTGCTAAACTAGGTGTGAAATTGTACCACCCTAGCAAGTGCGTACAATTTACGACGCTACACAATCAAACCCACAACAACTTTCACTAGGGATTTTGCCAGCGCATCTTCCAATCAAGTGGGTGCTAAATCTCTTAGTCGCAAAAATGAAAATAAAGAGAACAATATTAGGTCTAATATTGAAAACCATTTATTGGCAACTTTAGACCGCAAAAAAGTAAAAAGAAAGAATGCATCTAGCGGTGAAAACCTCCTCAAGGCGCCAGAAGATGGGAGATTTGACACCTTACCTGAATAATATCAAGAAAGGTCATCCATATTGATCGAACCGACAGAGGCAGTTAACATTGGGACAACAGAGAAACCAAAGATTCTACATCCAGCAACTTCTCTATCGGAGCAAGAAAGGCAACAATATTTGGAACCCTTCAAAAGATGGCAAATCAATTTTGCTTGGTCATATGCAGACATTATAGGGTTAGATTAAGATCTTATAATATATCACTCGAATATCAGTCCAGGAGCAGGCATCAATAATGGAACACAACATGGATTAGGAGCAATCATTCTTTTCATCACACTGCAAGGTCACACAATTCCAAAGGCATTCAAATTAAGCTTTCCATGCACCAACAATATAACAAAATATGAAGCTTTGGTCATAGGAATCAAAATGGCCATCGAATGGAACATTACATAGCCACGGGTCTTTGGAGACTCTCAGCTTGTCATCAATCAAATCAATGACGATTATCAAACAAAGGATGAAAAACCAATGCCTTATAAGAAGATGGTTGATGATGTCAAGAAATACTTTGTCGAAATAACTTTTCAGCAAATTCTGAGGAATGACAACAAAGCAGCAGACACCATGGCAACACTTGCTTCTCTACTTCAGACACAGGAAAATCAAGAGCATTACGAATTCCTGGTGGAAGAGTTGTTTTACCCTGCACATAACTGTCTTGATTCCCAAACTATTTGTCACCTTGTTGGGCATGAATCCTCCCGCTATGGCCAAACTTATACATACTTGAAAGATAATATCATCCCTCCTAACTTGTCAAAGAACCAAAAGATAACTTCATCTGCCAATCCTCCTATTATACTCTTGTCATGGATACCCTTTTTAAACGAGGTCTGGATGGTACTCTCTTAAGATGTCTCATGCAAGAAGAATCTGAGAAGGCCTTAAATGAAGTCCATGACAAAAATTTTAGCACTCATTCAAGTGGTCTTACCCTTTCAAAAAAACTCATACGCTTGGGCTATTATTGGCCAACTATGGAACGAGATTCTTTTCAGATAGCTAAAACATGCAAACAATGTCAGATCCATGGAAATTTGATTCATGCATCAACACAAGAACTTCATGCTTTGGCAACATCTTGGCCTTTCTGCCAATGGGGTCTTGATCTAGTAGGAAAGATAAATCCTCCTTCATCCAATGGTCACAAATTCATCCTTGTAGATACAGAATATTTTATAAAATGGATTGAGATAGTACCTCTCATAAATATCATAGGAAAACAAATTGCTACATTTATCTTGAACTACATCATATGTCGCTATGGCATACCCACGACCATTATCACTGATAATGGGCAACTATTCAAGAATCAGGATGTACAAGAGCTATGTGAGAAATTCAAGATCCAACATAGATTTTCCACACCCTACTATCCACAAGGGAATGGGCAAGTAGAAGCATCAAACAAAACTATTCTGAAAATCCTTAAAAAGACAGTAAATGATGTTGGACGAGATTGGCATATTCAATTGAACCCTTCTCTATGGGCCTACCATACCAATATCCGCACACCAACACATGCCACACCTTTCTCTCTTGTCTATGGATCAAAAGCAATACTGCCAATAGAAGTAGAGATACCTTCTCTTCGAGTATCATTAAAAAGTCTTATCCTAGATGAAGAACAACGAGTATCTAGATTGCAAGAGTTAGAATTGATCCATGAACGATGACAAAATGCCTTTGATCATTTAAAGGTGTATCAACAAAGAATGTGTCGCAGTTATAAGCACAAGGTAAAACCAAGAGCCTTTCAAGTTGGAGAACTAGTACTAAAGGAAAATCCATGCAACCAGGCAACTTGAGAAAAGAAAGGGAAGTTGGAACCAAACTAGTTAGGTCCTTTTGTGGTCACAAGGGTATTTGGGTCAGGAGCATATTAGCTATCAACACATGATGAGGATCAGCTCAAAGAACCCATCAATAGCATGCAAACTGAAAAAAGTTTTATGTTTGAAAAAGCAGAAAAATCCAAAGACAGTGAAAAAGCAGAAAAATCCAAAAACAGTGAAAAAGCAGATAAATCCAAAAATAGTGAGAAAAAAAAAGAAAAACCCCAAAATAGTGAAAAAGCAAAAAAATAACAAACAGCGGAAAATCAAAAAATACAAAAACAGCGAAAACAAAAAGAAAAAATCAAATATGAGATAAAGTGCAATAAAAACAGATGGTGAAAACCTAGCAACAGGTGCTATCTGTTAGCTAGATCTTCCATCTATTAGTTCATGCATCCTTCCGCTTAAATTTCATTTTTCATCAACATTGTTTGTATCCATAAATAAGCCTTTGTACATACGCAAGCCTCGCAGGTGATTTCTCACCATGGTTTGGATCATTGGGTATATCATAATAAATTTGTTTCTAGGCTTGGGGCAAAATCCCGCACCTAGCTCGGGGCAAAATCATCAAACAAGTAGAACAATAGTTAGACAACTATTGTAAAGCGAAATCTGAGACATATTCAATGTTGAACACAAAATCAAATTATCAACCATCAACCTATCACATGTCAGTCTAAGCATGACACATACTTTTCAATGGATGATATCTTTTGGATAATGATTTTAACACTTTGGTTCAACTTTTATATCTTGATTTTCGCTATCATAATTTCTGAGTGACTCCAGGATGTCTTTGACTAGAGGAACAAGGAAGGAATATCATATTTTTCTTGTCTGTTGTCTATAACTTAATCATTACTATGTGCAAATTTGTCTCAGGACATGATCATCAGAGTATCATCGAAGACATTTTCGATTTGCATATAGAAATAGTTAATACTGTCTGTTTTACGCAAGCAACACTCAGGTCATCTTGGTTCAATTATACCTTGATGCTTGTGCTAACTTGCAATATCAAAATTAAGGAAAGTAGTGCTCAGGTCATCATGGTTTAATTATACCATCGATGTTTGCACTCACTTCCCACATTTTAAAAAGCTCAATGATGACAAAACGCAATAACCCAGTGACTGGTTCGATCACAACATTGCATTTCATTTGCATTTTCATTTAGCTTGCATTTAATTCTTGCATAGGATTAAAAAATCTCATCTTATCCAAGGCCAAATATAAACCCCTTTCTACCTCTTCTACATCATTTATGAGAGTTTAAACCCCTTTCTACCCTCTTTTTCAAAAGTGATGAATTTTGTCATGTGGTCAAAGTTTGGTTGAGAAAGCATGGGAGCAATGGGACACATGGGAGCTCTTAAAGAGACATGAAATTGATGTAAGTGGAGGGTTTCTCACACATGTGTGAGTATAGAGAAAGAGAGAGAGCGGAGAGAGGGAAGAAGGTGAAATGGTGGTTCTAGAATGTGACATAGTGGATATGGAGGGTAATAATTGGGTGTGATAAGGGAAGCGGAAAAAAACAAGTTGGAGGTTGAGAAGGAAGATCTGAAAGAGAGTTGGTCTATATAGCTTTATACTCCTTCAATGAGATATGAATACCATTTCAGGTGAGCTAACCAATTCCCCCTTCATATGGCTACATATTGTCTATAATCATGACTATGTGGATATTATAGCATTTTATGTGTTACATTTTATGTTGTGTCATAACGTGTTTGGGATGGGAGTTAGGGGGGATATGGTTTTCTCTATGAGAAAATCCATTCCATGTGTGGGGTAGAGGGAGTTGAGGCAGTATGGGGAAACTTCTTTAAGAATGGATATGACTACCCAATGATAGCTTGAAATGCTAGATATGAGTACCCTTATGATTTGGCTGGAAATTTTAGAGTAGTCATATTTTAAAATGTTGGGTATGAGTACCCTTATGATTTGGCTAGAAATGTGGACTAGTGATATTTTGAAATGTTGGGTATGAGTAGCCTTCTAATTTGGAAATAAATTATGGAGTGGTTATATTTTTTTATGTTGGGTATGAGTACCCATGTGATTTGGTTGGGAGATATGGCGTAGTAGTATTCTTATTATGCTAGGTATGAGTACCCATATGGACTGGTACCTAGATGAAAATTTGGGGATGGTTACAATTGATGCTAATGGCGGTGAATTTTGCTCTAATGATTTTGATAGATTTTGTAAAGATTGTGGCATTAACAGATAGAAGACAACTTTGTATTCTCGACAATAGAATGAAGTTGTAGAAAGAATTAATAGGACACTGATGGAGAAGGCTAGGAGTATGTTGAGTGGTGATCGTCTAGAACAATTTTTTTGGGCTGAATTTGTTGCCACTGCTTCCTACTTGATTAATAGGTCTCCTACATTAGCTCTTGTTGATAAAACGCCTATGGAAGCATGGTTGGGTCACAAGCCTTCATTGAGACATATTAGAGTTTTTGGTTGCGAGGCATATGAACATGTGCCAAAGGAGAAGCGGACAAAGTTGGAGAACAAGGTTATGAAATGTATCTTCATTGGGTATAGTTATGGTGTGAAAGGATACAAGCTTTGGGACCCTGTTGCACAAAAGGTAATTCATATTAGAAGTGTTATTTTTAGAGAAATTAAGTCTCCTTTTGTTACATTGCAGCCAAAATACACTAAAATGGAAGATGTGATTCAATTCCCTTCTACACCCGAAAGAGTTGAATCGAGACCCCTAGACAGGCAAGAAGTTGAGGAGAGCTCGTCTAGCTCTGAATCTTCAGAAGAGGAGGAAGAATCTCCAACTCAGCTTGTTCGAAGGTCTACAAGACATAGACAACCACCTAAAAGGTATTTACTTGATGATTGGATATGTATTTTTGCTTTGAATACTAATATGGATGAATCAAAATCTATAGAAGAGGCATTAGGTATGGATGATACAAAATCCTGGAAGATAGCTATGGAAGAAGAAATGGTAGCTTTGAAAAGGAATGATACATGGGATCTTGTACGATTGGTTGAAGGATGAAATCCTCTTGGTTGCAAATGGGTGTTCAAGAAAATGATTGGTTCAGATGGAAGCATTGAGAAGTATAAAGCAAGGTTGGTTGAAAAAGACTACTCTTGGGTTGAGGATGTTGATTATGGTGAGATATTTTCTCCCGTTGCCAAAATGACATCCATTAGATTTTTTCTTTCTATTGATGTTGCTTATGATTTAGAGGTTGAGCAAATGGATGTGAAAACCACTTTCCTTCATGGTGATTTGGAGGAGGATATTTATATGACACAGTTGGAGCACTATGTGGTGAAAGGTAAAAGTAATTTGGTCTGTAAATTAAAGAAATCCCTGTATGGCCTTAAACAGAGTCCTTGGATGTGGTACCAGAAATTTAATACATATGTGTTGAGTTTGGGATTTGAGCGTTCTAAATGAGATCACTGTGTTTATTATAAGACTGATGGTGATCATTTCTTGTACATTGCATTTTATGTTGATGATATGTTATTCATTGGTAAAGGGAAAGGTATGATGTTAGAACTAAAGTCTCAATTCGCTGCTAAATTTGAAATGAAAGATCTTGATGCAGCGAAACATATTCTTGGGATGGAAATTAGAAGAGATAGAGTGAATAGAAAGCTATGGCTAGGCCATAGTAATTATGTGAATTTAGTGTTACAGAGGTTCAACATGCAGGATTGTAGACCATTGTGTGTTCCTTTTACAGTTGGAAAGAAATTATTTGCTATAGATTGTTCTACATCCCCATCGAAGATGGAAAACATGAGCAAAGTGCCTTACCAAAGTGCAGTTGGAAGTTTGATGTATGCTATGGTCTGTACTAGACCAAACATTGCCCAAGCAGTGGGAGTTTTGTCTATATATGTCTAATCCTGGTATAGTTCATTGGGATGCAGTCAAAAGAGTCTTCAAATATTTGAAGGGTGCCTCAGAGTATCCTTTGTGTTATCATGGTAATTCAGTTGGAGACTTGATTTCCCTTGATATTCATGGTTATGTGGATTCAAACTGAGTAGGTGATGTTGATAGCAAAAGATCCACCAATGCTTATATGTTTACTTTATTTGGTGGTGCAATTAGTTGGATGAGTAAGCGTCAGGTTGTGGTTGCTTTGTCCACTGCTGAAGCAGAGTATATGGAAGCTACTCATGCTTGTAAAAAGGCCACTTGGATTAAGAGACTGTGTTCAAATATTAGAATAAAATAAGAATCCATGACAATTTATTGTGATAGTCAGAGTGCGATCTATCTAGCTAAGAACCTGACATTTCATTCCTGGACCAAGCACATTGGTGTTCAATATCATTTTGTCAGAGATATGGTCAAAGATGGTAGGGTAAAGCTAGTTAAGGTAGAAACTTTGATGAATGTTGCAGATTCTTTAACTAAGGTTGTGAGCACATAGAAGTTCAGATGGTGCTCGGAGTCTATTGGCCTCATGGCCACTAGTAATTGATTCATTGTGTTGATACTCCCTTTGCTCTTGCAAGGTGTTCGACATGTGGGATATTTGTTGGGAAAATGGTGTCTCAATATTGTATTTACATGAGGTTACTATTTATAGTAAGTTTTCATTTGAGCATGAAATAGTGTGAAATTCTTCCAGAATCTCTTGGTTGGCTAAATAAGCATTCCGGTAAAGTTACATCTCAAGATCGTGGCTAGTTTTGAAGACATTAATTTTTTTAGTTTATGAGGGGTCCAATGAAAGGTTTAAATTTTATTTTGAGGACTTTAGGGGCTCTAAAACACCTTGAAAAGTGGACGTAAGCGGTGTAGCAGCTTATGAGGCATTAGAGCACTTCGCGAGCTTTATGGCACTTCAAACAGTTTGTCAATAGGACATGGAGTTCTCAAGTTATGGCCTTCGAAAGTTTGTACTCCTAAAATAGGAAATATAAAATACATCAGACACATAAATGAATTGTAAAATGGGAGGGACACGTCATAGGGAATCTAGAAGGGAGATAAGGTCGGCTACACCTTATTGGGTGGTTTTAGCCCATGGTTTTGTAATATTGTTTGACGATTTCTTGTATCGTATCTCCTATATACGAGGTGCGTGAGATAGAGGTTGTGTGTAAGAGTTGTATGAATATTGAGTTACCTCTAAATCTCTGATTAGTGGTACTCTTGTGAAGAGATTGCTCTGCAAGAATATTGTAATTTGTTTTGATTGTTGAATAATATATTGGGTGGATTTTGGAGTGTGGCCAAAAGGGTTTTCCCCATGTAAATCACTGTGTTATGGTTTGAATGTTATTATATCTATTTTTTTTTTCTATAACTGTTGTGACAATCTGTAAAAGTTTTTGCATTACCCTCCTCTCAATGTTAGTGTAGGCAGTTGTTTCGCTACTTAACTTCCTTACACATCACATGGGCTTTGTCACGCTCGTGATTCCAACAAGAGGGGTTTAGCTTAATGCCTTGTCTTCTCTTTTATCTATTTCATTTACATGCAATGAGTCCTTTGCATTGTTGATTGTATCTATCATCTAGGTCCATTCATTATTTCTAATATTTCCAATATTCTAATATATTTACATTGCATGCAATAGGGGTTTGCTTCCATTAAGCGGAGTATAGTTTCTATTTGCATTATTTTCATTTTACCAAGTTTCCAAGTTTATTTATCTTTTTTCCAATCTATCTATTTGGTTGTCTGTGGCAGTGGAAACACCTAAGTGGGGGTCTAATTGGGGCAGGCCCCTATACAGCCCCAACAATTTTCCCCATTCTAGTGTGTGTAGGTGACAAATTGATAGGGAGATTGCTAGAAAAGTGCTCAATAAGGTTAATTACATCTCTTGGTTCAACAAGTTTCCAAAAGACTTATTTGTGACTTTTTTATATGTTTGCAAAATCAATTTGAGGTCATAATACTAAGCTTCTCATGCATAACTTCTCCAACATCCACCCTTTGTGTAGGCTCATACCCTTGCTCAACCCACTCCTCCTTGTTTGAATATGCTCTAACTCAATACCCTACTTCCTAGGCATCCAGACCTACTGTTCTAAGTCAAGGAAAACTCCCCCACAAGTTCCAAGAAGTTAGGTAAAAATTTTGTCTGTGATCATATACAATTTTGTAGTCACTTAAGCATTTTTGCTCTCCTTACTCAACCCCTTTGCTAGGTTACAACCCCCAAAAGTCTCTGTCATACTGTCAAGAGGGTGGAAGGGTGTCCTTCAATTTCCTTATATAGTTTTCCAAAGGTTCTTCAAGTTATACCAAACCCAAACAAATCAGGTTCTTGAAAAGTGTAATCTTGCAGTCAAAAAGGCTTGTAGCCCGTGGAGGGCTAATTGACACTTTTTTGCTCACCTAGCCCAACGATGGGTAACTCCACCACAAAAATTGTCTTAGATGATGTTAATGAGGTCTATACTCTAAGATTTTTCAAGTCTTAGGTTCCATGAAGAAGGTTTAGCGATTGTCCTCAATTTTGGGCACAAATGTAGGGTTTAGTGAGGGTTTTGAAGCTTGCAATGTTAGATTCACAACTCCTTCTCAAACCAAGGCCTGAGACTAACTATTAGGCCCTGCCACACCTTGGAGAACATTATCCAATAGTTACCACTTGTCATTTTGACAAACACTTAGCAAACTAGTTGTAGAAGATGACAAAAACAGTCATTTTCACTGTTTTCACTGTGTTTGTTGCATAACATAGGGTTAGGACTTCAAAACCGCCTGCACCATAGCATAATTAAACCTTCAAATAGTAAGTTAAACCTGTATTAAACACATATGGTTAGGTCTCCATGCATGGAAAGCTACAAAGATAAATTTGGTGCCAAAACCACTTAAATCTCAAAAAATAGGGAACCCACTGCCCCAATTGTTTGTTATGATTTTCAAGGGCAAGATAGTTTCTCATGGAGCTCCAACATGCTTCAAATCACTCATAGGGAAGGTGCAGACCTTTTTCCAACATTTTTAGCTCAAATAGACTTTGAGAACAACATTTTGCTCATAATTTCAATCTACTAGCCAAGTTACTCACACAAACTCCTTGTGCATAACCCTAGCCAAAAAAGAAGATATTTACACTGTACAAACTTCTATAAACTTGACCAAGTCCCTCCATGGGAGCCCAATGAGGTTTTTACTCAAGTTGACCCATTATGAAGCACAAACCCTTGACAAGCCAGAGGAGTAGCAAAATTGAAGTAAATAAACACAACTCTCTTCTCAAAGAAAGAAAAAGGAACCAATTACATTAATTGCTTTGAATCAACACCAAAAATTCTTCCCAGCAAGTACAGTATGGAAAAGATCAGATTAGTACGGATTGTTACATCAAAACAAGTTCAAATTACCATAAAAACCAGAAATTGCACTTCTTTTATTGAGAGTGTCTTTGTTTTCACATCTGCCAACCCTATGCAAGGAAGAGGGTGGTATATTTAAAGGTTTTTAAAGTTATTTATGATGTCCTATATGGACATATTGTTGTAGGATTTCTTTTGTACATTTATGACTTTAAAATGACAACTTTTTAACAAGGTGAGCAACTTTTGTTGCACAAAATGTCATTTTTGTTCCCCTTTACTACGCCAACTCTCTTAAACACTTAAACATGCTTGAAATAACTTTAACAACATGTATCAATTATTTCACAAGCATTCCTAAGCCTATAAGGCACTTCTCACAAACTTACCCATTTTTGGCCTAGGAGACAAAATTTGACAACTCAAGACTAGAAATACAAAACTTGATCTCTCAAGTACAAAATGAGATCAAAACCATATGACAAGACACACAACAACCTAAAGCAACATCACAAACCTACCACAAAACATTACAAAACATGAAAGCATGAAATACTCAAGAAGGAGAGTTTTACTCAACTAGGTGCTCCTACACCATCTTGCAAGAAGCATTCTGCTATTGCATTATCATCTACAGATGCTGAGTACCAAGTAGCGGTGTTATCTAGTCAGGAGCTTTTATGGCTTCGACAGTTGATGATTGAGTTTGGGTTCCCTCCTAATAGTCCCACTATTCTTTGGTGTGACAATCAAAGTACTCCACGATACCTTTAGTTGCACTCTATCCTTGGGGTGAAGGAAGTTGTCTTTGGGGGGTCTCATTGATGCTTTGTTATGGGAGGATTCTTGGGATGGATTTCCTCCTAACCTCTCACAGTTTCCCCATTTGCAACCTGTTTGTAATATTTTTCTTGCATTAGGTTGGAGCAAAGTTGAGGATTTTAAAGTTACTCTAAGATTGGGGTGAGGAGACATGGCGAGATGGAAAGAACCTCATGAGTGCCCCCCCAAAGGATTTATGGAAGAAAGAGAGGCTCTTGCTAGGATTTTAGTTGGCAGAATGTGTAACTCTCTTAAAGTTGCAGATATCCTTGCTTGGGGTCCTCATCCAAAGGGTAAGTTTTCGGTGGCCTTAGGATATCAGGAGTTAGAAAGAATGAGTTTTGACAAGGTGAATATTCCCTAGTGGAAGCAAGTCTGGAACAGGTTGGCTTGGTCCAAGTATAATTTTTTTATTGTGGCTCGTCGTGCAAAATAGATGTTTTACTTGGGAGAATCTTTAGAAACGAGGATTTCAAGTGCCTTCTATCTGTGTTTTATGCTATACAAGCAAGGAGAACAACTCATACCCTTTCTTTCAATACCCTTTTATCAGGGAAATTTGGCATTAGTGGTGGAGAGTTTGGGGACATGCTTGTGTTCATGCTAGCTCTTTGGTTGATTTCTACTAAAAGTCAAAAAGTCAAAAATCAAAAAAGGGAAAAGTATGAAAAATTGAAAAAAAAGCAAAGAAAAAAAAGTAAAGAAAAATAATTCGTCTGTTGGTGAAAATTTGGCAAACAAGCGCCTTGGGAAAGTACCATGATGAAAACCTGGCAAACATGTGTCATGCATAATCTATGAACTTCTTGCATACCGCACTTGGGGGTAGGTTTCATTATCCAATTGTCCTTCATATCATATCGCCCTCCATTATCCTATCATCCCTCATGTCCATATTCCTCTTTTCCACCTTTGATCTTGACAAGGTTGAGCATCTTCATGAGCGTCATGCTTCCTATTTTCAGCTTTCAGTCTATCACAACTTTTGGTCTTTATCCATTTGCTTATTACAACCTTTTATCCATTCCTTGGCTTATTGCAACCTTGTATCACTATCCCTTAGCCTATCACAACCTTCAATCTATATCCCTTATCCATTTTTAATCTTGCTTGTCGTATCCATATCCTCCACATCCATACACTCTCTTTTCTATCTCTTGATCTTAATTTGACATAAGGACGTAAAATGAAAAACATGGTTTCAAAAACCTCTTCACATGTCCCTCATGCCATTTCATTGCTTTACATTGTTATATCCAGTCCCTTATCCCATCACGTGATATCCCTTGAAAATTGAATATGCTTTATCTCCATAATAAATGGCCTCTATCTTCCCTCTATCCACCAACATTTCAGAAATATTTTTTATCCATTCGTCATATTCCTTGCCTTGCTATCTACTGGAGGCAAAATCATAAAAATCAAATAAAGTCTAGAAAAAAACAACTAAAAATCAAATAAAGTTCTAAAAAAATAACTAAAAAATCATAATAAAATCCTAAAATAATCTCAAACAAAAATTAAAAAATGACCTGAAATAATCCAAAAAAATTGCCAAATGTCCTGAAGTAATACAAAAAAATTGAAAAATGTCCCGAAATAATCCAACAAAAATATTGCAAAATGTCCTAAAATAATCCAAAAACATTCATAAAATGTCCTAAAAAAGCACAAAAAAATAAATAAAAGTTTTTAAAAACCCTAAAAATTAGAAAACATAAAAAATCCAAAACAATCACTTTCATTTCATTTTGCTAATAAACTATCCCTCTTGTACATAAAGAAACATCTGAGTTGATGTCAAACAGATAACACATTAAAACATTGCACTTAAACGAATCATGTAGTAACAGATGAACAGTTCAACCATCCAAGCATTCAAATTGATCGAAATTATCCTATCAATCAAACAACATTAGTATCATTAGTCCTTTTATCAACATTATAATTGGTCTTATAAAGGGTGTGGTATACTTTAAAACCAGACTGTGTCCTATCTTAGACAAGGTACTGCATTACCTTAAACCATACCGCATGATCATCCTTTCATCCACAACATTATCACTTTTGACAGTGAAGATCATAATGGTTGTTTAGATTGTTTGAATTTGTGACTCTTATCTTTCATTGGTTTATCTTCGATCATGTTCCTATGTTGCTCAATGATGTCACTAAGTGATTTAGAGTGGTCGGAATGCCTCATGGTCTGTTTTGGTTTTGTCTTCTGTTTGCGGAATGTTTTGTAGCATTCTGGGGAAAGTATGTCTTAGGTGTCTATGCTGGCATGTTCACATTGTGGTTGTCTCACATACCTCGACCTTTGACACACTTAATGTCTCACGATGTTTTGACCCATTCTTTTTCCGACATGTCTATCTTACGCAAAGGGATTGCATTATTGCCTTGGCCTTCATTTCCATGGTGTGTCGCATTCATTTTGCCATATCAAATAAAGGTTCTCACCTACTATTCTGCATTTATGAAAACAAGTTTTCTTCACCACTAACTCTTCATCTAATTTTCTCTTACTAACACTTCTTTCATCAGTCCTTGCAGTTAGTTCGATCTAGTACTCCACTATGCCAAAAACATGATGCATCCTACATTCATTAGTTAGTACATTTGTGCATAATAATCATTTATTTCATCATAATACAAAAAAAATAATATGTGCACATCATTCTCATTTATAAAAAATAAAAACATTTTCATACAATAATTATTCATAGCATCTCATAAAGCATCAAAAAGTGTAAGAGCATCTCATTAATAACATCACATGTAACATATATAAAGCATCCATACATGATATCCTAAACAAAAGAAGTGCAATGCATATCATAATATCGTTGTATATCATATTATATATATATCTCAAAAAGTGTCAGAGTACAAAATCAAACTATATGTCCTAGTATGGCTTGCAAGCAAAGTACATCAGAGCAAAAGAAGTCTAAATCATAATGAGCATATGTGTCCTTGTCATAGTGAACTCCCTCTATCCTCCTAATATCTATCTTGTCTCGATGATGAAGCTCCTCCTGTCCCTAGTCCTGCCTGTGGTGGTTTCCTTGGTCTGATCACCCCCATGTTGTTTTGTGTCCTTCGAGAGCATGATTTGCTCTCTATCCTAGACTGTGACCGATAAGATTCTACTCTTTCCTCAAGTGGCACTGCACTCTCATACAATGTCCTCAAGTGTCATATCTTGTCACTTGCCTCTAACAACATATGTGTCCTCTATCGTGAGTGAGCATCTCTAATCGATCTTATGAACCCCTGCATGACCTCCTTCGATCTTTGATCTTGGGATATCATTGTGTCTCGAGATGCTATCATACTAGCTATCTCTACTCTGTACCTATCCCTCATAGCTTCCCACTGCTCTCGGTCAATCCTCCACTACTCCCTCTCTAGCCGAAGGTCAGCAATGTGTCGCAATAACTTTGCAATGTTATCTCATTGACTACTCATAGTAGCCCTATGTGTCTGTAGCTCCTCCATCTAGTCTACGTCATCCCCAATGGGTATATCCTATAACAACTCATCCTTCGTCTAATCAACCTACATGTGCATAGGACTCTTGGCTTCCTCCTCATCCTCCTCGTCCTCGTCCTCCTCTCCCAATTATTCCCCCTATCTCCTAGGTACATGAATATTTAGACCTGTCAATGGTATCAGACAATGTTTTGTAAACCATCTGTCATACTCCTATATCATCCCTGCATCTTCGACGTCTGATCCCCAATCGCACTGTCTAGGCTGTAACTGTGCAAAATTTGCATACACTATGTGAGGTTGTATAACTCTACCCCACTATCTAATCTCTCTAGATAATTGAGCAAAATATGTTATACCCATAGGAACATCCCGTTGCTCCCCAAACTGACTTCTGACTCTCTCTGAAAGTATAGCTCTATCACCCTCTGGTGGTTCACTGACCATCCTATCAAGTACCTCTCCTATCAAAAATATAGTAGATGCTCCTCAATCTTTGGCCATGCAGGGCAGTCCCTGTAAGGCCTCCATATGAACTCCCTCAGTTTGTCCAATTCATGACATTAATATAATGTGTACCCGTATGATGCTTGACTCAATTCACCTCTATAGCAACATACATATGATCGACTTGGTATCACTTGTCCATCTGCAATTGGTCTAAACACTATCATGTTCTTGAATGCCTATACTTGTAGTAAGCTCACTTTGTAGATAAGTGTCTATACACCCTGGTACACAATCTGATGTAGCTGAAAACATAACATCTCGAGCACACATGGTCTCCTTGCATATATAGTCCCCTCTGTCCCCATCTACTCAAGCACTCTGACTCATCCAATAGGGAATCCATGTCCTCATCTATTTCCTGCTAATAGACATGCTATCACCATTGCAATCATTACGTAGCATCTGTCGTAATCAGTTGTGATGGTTTCCCAGTGAATCTCCTGCTCACTGATCTCAAGATCATCAGCCTTACACTCAAAAAAGTTTGCATAAGGCATCTCTCCTTGTTGATGGATCTTATATAAACCTCTCACCATGAATCGATATGCAGAGGATGTGTCATACATCCTCTAATGTCATTGTCGTCTCACTGGTCAGAAGATGGAATGAGGAAATCTCAGAGTGCCACCTCTCTGCTAATGCGGTGAGAAGTCCTGTGTTTGCCCTGATCTCAGGCATGAAGGTAATGTTTTGTAATACTAGTTCCACTAGTGCATCTTTATCTATGCTCCTTAGTCTATGATGTAATGCAAAGCACTCTGGTGTGTTCTCATGGGTATTCATAGGATAGTGGCGAATCTCCATCAATATTGGGGCATCAATCTATCACTATTAGGGTTTCTTCCTAATGTCTGTATTTCATCATTTTGTGTGTCATATTGAGTACATTTGTGTCCTATCCTATCCTATTTAGGTATCCTCTTTCCTAGGACTCCTATCAGCGTCATCAACAAGCTCTACACTCATGCAACTTGTCCAAACCCTAACCTACTGCATAATTACACTTGTGTTAAGACTTCCTATGCTTGTGTCATTCACACAAGCACAATTTGCACCCTCACAAGCATAATTGTCCCTCTGCCCCCTAGAACATTCTCCAAAATGTTCTAAAAGCATGTACAATTCATCGAAATTGAAACATGGGTTTTCAAAGCACTATCGATGGTCCAACATCATCCGGTCGTTTGAAACTATGTACACATTCCCCAAGGTGGCCCACCGCTGGAATGTTTGCCATTATTCTGCAATATCCTTTGTCCAGAGCTCAAAAATTCTCAATTTAGCAAGTGAAAATGACTCATTTTCACCCTTCCCATCTCCTTTTATAGACTTTTCGAGTGCCTAGATAGATATGCATCTTTCCCAAGTTGTATTGGTTGTGGTATTTTGTACCTTGTAATGCTTGTATCTTATGTATCCGATCTTTGATTTTTAGTTCGTTCGAACTAGTGGGTTCCTATCATTGTTGTCGATCAATTGGCCTCTTTTCTAGATTTTTTTTGGTCAATTCCTTGAGGGGGCATACATATATCCTTGTCATCATTTGGGGCATATTTCTTGATTGTTCTTTGAAACAACACTCATAATCATATTGTCTCAAAGAGGGGCAAAATGTAGGCATCTAAAAATGGTCAACACTTGTGGTGCCATACTTTAACATGTCCATGTGACCTCCTTTTAGGATTTTCATGTCTTATTGACATTTCCTCTATGTCGCGCATTTGATATTCATTGTTTGTTGACATTGCATATTTCCTCTGCATTTCTTTCCTATTTGATTCTAATTCTATCACTTTTGAATTAGGTCTTGTCAATGTCATCTTTGAATTGCAATCACGGGTTGTTATCAACCTTATCATGTCAGTTGGACATTGTCAATCCTAATTTGCATCGAATTAGGGTTTTGTCCTAGGTCTTCAACATTTTCAATCAATTTCGATCATTTTGGATTCTTTTTCAATTGTCAATTATCAGTCAACCATGTCAATTTATGATCGATTCGTCATTGGCCTTGGTCAATCTCAATATCATGTTAACCTTCATCAAATCAACCTTTTGTCAATCTTCAATCAATTTATCATAAATCTTAATCTATCATCAATTCTCATCAATTTTGGATCGATTAGTCATTGATCCTCATTAATTGTCATTTATCAAATTAGTCTTTTTGATCAATTCATCATTGGCCTTTTTTTAGTCAATTTTGGCTTTATGTCATTATCAAATCTTTGTCATCTGTCCCTTTGATTGTGATCCTTATCATTTATTGGCTTCATTTTTGTCATGACCTAATTCCATTTCTAGGATGTCTCATAGGGTTTAATGTTTTATTCGTTTAATCTTACTAACATCTCTTTTCAGGTTAAATGAGCTAATTCCATTTATCCTAAGTCTTTCATGTCACAATTAAATACTTTATTTAATTGGCTAATTAGTCTTTTGTGAGTTAATTAATAAATGTGAATTTATTAATTATTATCATCTAAATTCCTAATTTTCCAATTCTCCTTTTTCCACCTAATTACTAATTTTCGAATTTCAAATTCCTACTAATTTTCCCACTATTGTTTCTCCCCTAATTAGCTCCCCTTTTATGCTTAATCATGTCTTAAATGTTGAAGCTATTTTATCTCCAATTTGTCATTCAATCAATGAGCAAATTTTGTGGGTAATTTGTCATAAATCAAGTGGCTTTTTCCCCCTCAATCATGTCATAGTCGATGAGCACAAATTGCTCTCAGTTTGTCATATTTTTAAATAGAAATTTGTCATGAAATCTTGTCAATCAATTTGTCAAAAATTGTCATTCAATCATATGCCAAATTTTGAATTTGTTTCCCTTTTCGAATTCTTATCAATTTTGGAGACTTTTGTCTTATAAATTGAGCTCCTTTTTCATTCAATGCTAACCACGATTCAAGTATCCTTATGTTGTTGCTTTCAAATCGCTTTTGCGATCATCTTGCTTTCACTCACTTGCATTTGTAGGTGACACCCACATCCATTTGAAGGAGAAAGAATGTCAATGGAGGAGAAATGAAGGGAATACATGCTTTGGTTTGCATTTTAGTTTAAGTATTTCATCTTCATTTCCTTTGCTGGGCGTATTAGGATCTCTTTCCAATAGCATTTCAGGTTTGTGGTCATCTAATTGTGTGCTTTTTATGCTTATTCTGATTTTCCTAGTTACATTCAGTAATGTTGTTTGTACACTGAAAGGCTATCTTATATGACTTAGAGATGCAGTCACCTTGAGGATTTACCAAAAGGATTCCTGCTCCAAATCCATGCTATGTACAAGAACCATCAAAGTATAACTACCACTTAGTAGATTGTGTGATGGTCATGATGACATCATATAGGAATTATATGATCAAGAGATGGTCTCCTTGTAAATGGGCATTGGCTAAATTGATCTACAATAACTTGTCCTTTGATAGCTTTTGGGTCCACATACTCAATATAAAACTCACTTTAGATCATGACCCACTTAACAGTTCATCTTATAAACAACTTTGGAAATTAGGCATTTGAGGGGATCAATTTTTGCAATGAGCATAGTCTTATGATTAAACATGTAATGATAGAGCTTCTAAGTACTTAAAACTACTGCAAGACACGCTCGTTCAATTGTGTAATGTGGTGAAAAATGATGAGGGAAGATCAAGTGGAAAGCTTTACTCTCCTCACAAGAGGGATGAAAGTTTCACAAAGGACTCCCTTCAATTCCACACACACATTACATTTAAAAGAGGGGGTGAATTCACTAGATCCAATCCCAATGGTAAGAGATTGAATACCAAATGATTGCAGTAAATTTGGAAAGTATTAGGAAAGTAAATTAACCCTCTTTTATAATAGACTAGTTGAATTAAGCAAATTGAGACTAAGTGCAGAAATGATAAAGAAACAATTATATCTTGAGATAGAGATGTGAGATGAAGCTATGCACCTGGAATTAGCAGTAGAATGTCAAGACGAAGCTTCCCTACAAACCCGAGTAAAAGTTGCAGGGACCGTGTGTCAGTTGCACACGATCCTCCAAAAAATTTGTGCGTCAAAAAGGGTTTTTCCGTCTCCAAAAATGAAGCCTAAACCTGCAATTACAGCCATGCACCTGCAACCTACACACAAAAAAAGAGATGAAAATATTGTTGGGATTGGGGATTTGCCTTCAGGTCAAACCCCATTTTGGAATAAACCAAGTGGTTGTAAAATGCTACAAGTAAATGAAAGGAAATGTCTAAAATAAAATCCACCTCAAGAAGGGGATGTGATTGAAATGTCAATACCTTTGTAGATACAATTTGCTTGAATGGATATATGAAATAGGATGTCTTGAACGTTGATAGGAATCTCACCTTCAATGGTTGAATCCTTGACTTGAATGCAACACCTAGCCTTGAGAGGAGACTTGAAATGCTCAATGCTTGAATGAATGCTTGCACTTGATTTTGCCTTATGATCAACTTTGCTTATCATTGACTTATCAACTTAATTTATGCTTATGCAAATAGGAGAGGAAGTGCTCCTTATATACTTGCCAATTAGGGGTGTTTAGGTATTTTCTCATCTTAGGCTGACATTGGGAAACTTTTCCCACTTCACAATTGACAAGCCCAATGCAAGGTAGGACCAAAGGGGGCCCAAAATAGGACTAGGACAAGGGTGCCACACCCTTGTCCTGCCCTAATTTAGGACATGCAAAAACTAAAAGACAATGCAACATGATAGAAAAAGCAAGTGTTTTAATGTCTTGAGCATGTTTCGAGTCTCCGATCAGGCTTAGGGATTCATCCACTAATGCAAAGACCCAAATGCGGTAAAAAATTTCAATGGTCACAATTTTATGATGCTACATTTAGCCCCCACTTTAGCGGGAGTATAAGCGTATGCCAATACTACCGGTATAGTACATAGAGACAAGATTGAAAGATTTTCACCATGTTAAGGAAGCAAGATACACTAAGACCCTAGTGGACTAAGGATCTTACGACTTTGATTGACAAAGTAAAAGGGAAGATCAAGAGGGAGAACCATGACTGCAAATAGTAAAGTTCTCCTCACTATGAGTCATGAAAAGAAAGAATACCAAAAAATTACAAAGCAAAGCCAAGTTCACTAAGTAACTTTAATTATCAAGAAGGAAAATGTGAGCAGAGTGTATGCTCCCATGTTAAAGCGATCACGCACACCTTATTGGGAGCAATTTCTTTAAGGTAGGATAAACCTAAGAGAGAGAAAGAGAGGGAGCATGCTATCGCAAGGATTTAGCTCCTAATCGAGGAATAAACCCAAGTATAATGAGCACAAAACATAAAGAACAAGGTGGCTTTTCTTTCCTCGGGGTCAGTATGCTATATGATAACTCATGTATATCATGTATATATATGCATAGAATAGTCCTCATTCCCTAAAGAAAGGAAACCACCTTGGAAGAAAGGGAACACATGTGTCTTTTGAGTCAACATGAAAGAGACCAAAAGAGATCTCAATGCTTTGCATGGCCCTCAAGTAGACATCACTAGGGACAACAAATAGAATAATAGGGATACACATAGAAAAATGGTCACAAAAGAGCAAGAAAGGAGAGAGGTAGAGGATCTACAGTACTAATGCAACTAGTCTAGCATGACATCCACCTCTCGATCTTGTTGATCACTATTTCAGGAAGACAGGAAACATGCCAGAGGAATGACATAGAGAACAATAGATGGAGCTATCACAAGATCCAAACAAGGACTATGCTCATGTGCTAAGTCACTTTGTTCATTTCTAGGAGCTAAGATTAAGGCTTTTGAAAATTCTGTAGATAAATGTTTGTCAACATCAACATATTCATATTCACTATCAGAAGCATTAGGAGTTGTATTGCCATCATGAATAACATTTTCACCCATTTCTTCATCAAGATTTATAAAAAGAGGAGCTCTAACATGAATACATGTTTTTTGCAGCTTATGATTGGTAGAGTTAGGTTCAACATCTTGCTTAGTAGAAAATGGAATCATGTCAACTATTGGTGTTTTGGGAGATTGAATAGTTTGAGGAACAACTTCACAAGATCTAGCACGACATTTTCATCAACGTTCTCTTGCACACCGATTCCATCTAGTATTAGCGAAAGGATGAGAAGACCAAGGTATACTTGTTGATGGAGGAATGTTCTCATCTATAGCAATTGGATGGTTAGGTTGAGGTCTTTTAGGTTGGACAAGAGGAGAGGTTGGTCTCTTCTCTCTATAAGAGGAAGGAGGTGGAATTGCACCATATAAAGGAGGATTGTTTGGTGTAGAAAGGAGACCGGGGCCATCATGAGGAGGAGGTATAGGTCTAACCTTAGGAGGAATGTTATTGTTCTTATTGGGAGAAGGCATGGTTTAATCCATAGGAATAGGTTGGGAACCTTTCTTAGGAGGTGTATACACCTAAAAATGGTCTGAACATAATTAATTAAATACGCAATTATTTAATTAATAACCCTTCCCAATTAATTGAATTCATAAATAATTTGATTAATTTCCCCATTCATCTACTTATAAATAAATCCAAGGATTTATTCATTAAGTTAATTTAAATAACCCCCTTTGATTAATTAATTCTAAAATTAATTAATTCCCCTCATTTTAATCAATTCTTATAATTCCTAATTAAGATTAACAAACTAAAATTTGTTGAGATTAATTACCATTTTCTTAATATTTGAATTTCTAAATTCAAATATGAGTACATGGCTCCTAACTTATAACCACCTAGCCTAACCTCCCCCTAACCTAACCCATTCTATCTAATCCTGGGTTTAACTAACCCTATCCTATCTTGCACATCCTAACCTCTTTTATCCTAACCTCTTATGGGTTGGACATTCTCCCCTTGAGACACATGGAACTTTTGCCACATGTCTCCTCCCTTGGACACTTTCCCTCTCATGAGCAAGGTTCCTTGACACTTATCACCTCAGAGATGACAAGTGTCTCTTCCTCCAACCTCTTCTCCAACTTCCCTAATCTGAGCCCTTGATATCTTCAGATAAAATCTAGACCATCGATTCTTGTTGTCGTGTGTGTGAAGTAGGGTACCTACAGCTGCAACACAAACACTCAATAGATCATTACAAGCATGGTTATAAAATTGAAATAAAATGAAAGATAAACCATGAAAAAGTGACCTATCGCCTCCTAAGAGATGCGAGTGTGGATTTGCTCTTAGATCTAGATAAGCAATCCCAGTGACTTGACTACACGTAGATGGAGGATTTAAAATGATATGATGTGCAAAGTAGATGAATGCATGATTAAGATAGATTGACGCAAGAAGCTAATTATGCTAATGATATGCATTGATTGTGCTAAATGATAATGCAATTAACCTAGATGAGGGATTGATTATGCTACATGATTCAACAATTATGCTAGAAGATGATCAAATTAAGCTAGATCTAAGATGCAATTGCCTACAATAAAAATGCTTAAATGAGATGAGATGGGATGTGCCTATAATAAAATGCCTAAAATGATATGAGATGGGATCATTTGTGCTCCAAAATGGGAGGTATTTATAGGATTTCCAAGGCCAGGGGTGAGGTGAAACCAATAGTCAGGATTGAGTCTGAAGATATCAAGGGTCAAATTGGAGGAGGTTGGAAAAGATGTTGGAGGGAGGGACACTTGTCATCTCTATGGTGACAAGTGTCAAGTAATCTTTTTCACAAAGTGTCCAAGGGAGGAGACATGTGGCATAAGTGCCATGTGTCTCAAGGGGAGAATATCCAACCCATAGGAGGTTAGGATAGGGTTAGTTAAACCCAGGATTAGGTGGAATGGGTTAGGTTAGGTGGTTAGAAGTTAGGAGGCATGTGGGTAAGTTGAATTTAAAATTCAAATAATAGTAAAAGGGCTAATTAACTTTCAACAACTCATAAATTGATTTGTTTTAATTAATTATGGGATTAGAAGAAATGACTTAAATGGGGGGAGGATTAATTAATCAAAGGGGAATATTGAAATGAACTTATTAAATAAATCCTTTAATTTATTAATAAGTAGGTGAATGGGGGAATTTAATCAAATTACTAATGAATTAAATTAAATTGGGAAGGGGGATTAATTAAATAATTGCTTATTTAATTAATTATCTTCAGACCATTTTTAGGTGTATACATTTTGCCCCTCTTTGAAGCGAGGTGTGATGACGCGTTGATTCAAAGAATAATCTAATTTTGATGATGTTGATGTGATATTGGTTCAATAAGATGCCCCATACATTGATTGATGAATTGCGATATGATGATGCCCCCTCGGGAGATCAATTGAGATAATTGACCTTTGGAGTGTTTTAATCTGTGCGAAATTGATTTCCTGATTAGAAATTATTTGATTTTTCCAATGTTGATTGATGAAAGTGTGAGTTCTTCGATCACTGTGATGTGGTTCTCGATGTGATGATTGATAGAGTTTGATTGAATTGAGAAGATTGATTAGATTGATGAGATTGAGATCTAGTCAAGTTTGAGGAATGACACCTCCTGTATAAGACAAAGATGATCAAAGCGTCTAGTTTCAGGAATGATATATCTTGTATAAGACATGATAGAATGGATCAGATGTGATGAATTGATAGAATTGATAAGATTGATTGGATAAGAACTGACATTTTGTTGATATCCTGTTGCAGGAAGATTTAGATGTGCTTATGTTGGTACATTTGAGGGAATAGCATAAGATTCACGTTGGGTCAACAACATTTGGAGAGAGATGAGTTATCTAAACCTTAAACCCTAAACCCTCTAAACATTCTCCCAAACCAAATTATTTACTCCAATAGCCTAGTAAGGGTTCAAATAAACAAAATCCACAACTTTTATCAGTAGGTACTCTCACAAATTCGCCCAACACACTAATCTCACCTTTTTGTCCTTATAGGTTTATTAGAAATACTATATCCACACCTTTCCAAACTCTACCAATAGCTCATAAATATTCTATTAGGCCTACAAATTCTTCCCAAACCATTATATAACTAGTCCCAATAACATTTGTTCAAAACCAACCATTCATACCTTCTTTGTTTGCTTGAAAACTAGTAAAACTCCACCTAGGGCTTCCTCAAAAATGATAAAAAAACCATTGTATCACTTTGAAACCACCAAAATATTTCAGAGCATCCTAAAACCCTTCAATACCCTAATTTCTAGATTTTTTCAACGGTGGTTTATGCCTCAAACGATCAAATGGGTCTACAAACCCTTCAAACCCTTAGTTTAACATGTTGCCTTCACAAAATGGCCATAACTTGGTCTAAACTCCATAAAATTTACCAAAATGGTTTCAAATGAAAGAAGACTTGAATCTCTAAAGGGTCCATTTGGTTTCATGCCATTATCAAGCCATACATGGCCATACAAATTACTGCTATTATCGTGCTATTGATTGCCATGCTAATCGACCAATGCAAAGTTCTCAAGAGAACTGTAATGGAGGTAGTTTTCAATAGCTTAGTGCACCTTTAGTCATTTGTGGTTTTACCAAAGGGAGTTGTTTCACTTGTGGTCAGTAGAGACATTATGCAAGAGATTGTTCTCGACAGGCTAATTAGATGTCAGTTCAGAGGCTAGCAACATCTGAGCCCACTGTTGGTGATGCAGGTAGATCTCATTGCATATTTGTAGTAGCAAATGATCATTAGGATGTGCATTATAATTTAGCAGTTAAGGCTCCACGTCATGGAAAAGCATATTTCTTTGGTGATCGTGGATGCCCTACAACATCTAGAGTTGATCCTCAGGGTTCACGATAGGGTGATGGTAAGGGCCCAATGGGTCCTTAGTGATGTTTCTTCAGTGTTTGGGATGATGTAGTGTAGTTGAGAGAGAGTTATTTCCCTACTTGTTTTAGGCTTCCAGGAGTAAGCCTACAACAAGGGGGGAGGATGTAGTGTCCTTCCCTGATTTGTCCTTCTTTTGGTGCATCGGTAGACTATATTTCTATAGCTTAGACTACTTTGAGATGCTTTTAGTGGATGTTTATGGATTTTACTTATGATTTGGATGCTTTATTATGGATTTTGGACATATTATAGTGCATTTGATACTATTATTTCATGTGGATGATGACATTATGGATTGTTATATGGGTTATTATGATGATAGGTGCTCATTTGATGACTTATATGTATCTATTTCTATGTGTTGTTTATACTCTTTTACGATGATTTGAGGATTTTTATAATGTGCTAACCCTATTTCATGATGTGAGATTTATTATGATATTGCTTGATTGTGTGTGAGTGTCTTCTACTGTCTTCGTGATAGGGATGATTTCACATCACTCATTGCAAGCGGGATGTGCCATTGTGATTCTCCATCACTTTCATGTATTATATATTGTATATGTTGTATCGTAGCTTTGTGGAATCAGGATTCGCAAGTACCAGACATCGACTCCACCTGGATTTACAAGTCTGAGCGTGTCTTAACCCAATGGCAAGTTGATCAGAGATGGTCCATGAAATCCCATTCTACACTCTAGGTTTGAGATTGATTACCCTTGTCGGTCTTGTGTGAGTTGTTTTTCAGCATTGAGTGATCCCTTGAGTTGTCTCTTGTTGGTATGCTCAGAGTGTTGTATTTATTGATTGGTTTAATTATTAATTAATTAAGTAATTTATATAGTTTATAATAACAAAAGAAATAAACATTGTTCGCAATAATAAAATAAATAAATATTTGGTAAATGTTTTTATATCATTGGATGTTTATTATTATTTATGGGCTTTTGGAATTATTATTGATATTATTATTAATATTACTTTGTAATAAATAAGGCTTGGATATATAATTAATTAAATAGCCTTTGATTATATTTTATCGTGGCTTTAATTTATTTATAGCCCTTGGTTTATTATATTTATTTATTGGGCTTTATAGTTAATTGAGCCCATGAGTATTATTTTATTGATTGATTTATTATTTACCTCTTAGGTTGATTAAATATTATTCTACCTACCATTTCGTGTGATTGGTTGAATTATTGGGCAAGTAAATTAACTATTATTTTATTTATATATACCTCGATTTTTGATATGGGTTGGTAAGAAATATTATTTTGTCTATTATTTTGATTGGCCGACATATTCTATGGTTTTGGCCTGGTTTTCTAGTTATTGGCTTTCTTGTGATTTCACAGGGGTTGGCTTCTTGGATGCAATTTCTGGAGTCGGATTTTTGATTGCTTGCTGGAGTTGGATTGCTTTGACTTGTTTGGATTTCAATCTTCTTCATCAATTTTCCATTCAACATTTACCAGGTTGGGAGATTCTTTCTCTTGCATTTTCATTTTTGAAAAGATTGTCTGCGACGTGCTTTCTCGAGAGTTTTGGGGAAATAATCATATGGTTCTGTATAAAGTTTTAATTTATGTTATATGCATTATATACTATAGTTGAAACTATATAGATTGGGGAATACATTTGTATTGTGGTTGTGTGCAACCGTGAATGGCCGGTACTATTGATATTATTTGTGTATTATTGCCCTGTAATCTTGGCTTCCTGTGAGTTATGTTTTGTTAAGGTCTGAGATCTGGTCTCTGTTTTATCCTTGTTGTTGGTTGGGGTAGTAAAAAATTTGTTTATTCACTGTAGTTTTCGTGCATTTTTGGTTCAAAGTCATGTCGACCATGTTTGGGAAAATCTTTTATTTTGGTTCATGGTTTGGTATTTTATTTATGTCATTCAATTTCTATGATCTCGATGTTTCTTTTGAGCCTTCATTTGTGAATTTTCGATACTTGGCTGATTTTATTTTACTCTTGTAAGTTCATTATTTATGTCTGTGTATTTAAGTATTCACGCTAAAACTACATATGCGCTAACTCGTTGATCATTTGCATTGTTTTCCTTGTCAGATGCATTGTCCTATGTCTCATTTGCACTGCAGAGTAATGCAGATGCGCTGAATCCTTATGTATGCACTAAAACATTATGTATGTGTGTTGTTTTGTTATGCATATGCACTGTCTTATTTATCATATGTGTTATTCTATATGTCATAAGCACTGCATAATATTTTATATGCATTGCTCTGTTAGGTAATGCGTTGTTCTGGTATTTTTCTGTGTTTTGTGTTTTTTCTAGATTTTCTGAGTTCAGTTTGGGTTTTTTCGATTGTTAGTCATTTCAAGGTGTCTGTCCAGAGGCTATGTTGTGGTTTCTGAATACTCTTGGATGTCCGAAGTAAGATTTGATGCGTTATTTGATCACTTGTATTGTTGCAAGAGGAGTGATGCCTTGCTATGGGTTCTTTTCTCTATGACGTTATGTGGTCTATGTGACCTATATGATATACGTTATTGGTACTTGTGCATTTATGATGTTCTATCTTGGTTAGTCAGATAGTGTTTTGAGAGTTTCCTTGTTTGATTTCTTATGTTGCTGAGGCCTAGATGTATGATTAGGGGGAGTGGGCTTCCATGAGTCCGCCGAGGTCACGAGGAATATACTACTAGGATTATTGAAGTAGGAGAGCTGGGGTCTAGACCATTTGGATAGTTCATTGGAGGTTTTCCATTGTAATTGATAAGTGATAACATAATAATTAATACTAGGTAGGTTGGGTAGAGTAACCCATCTAAGCAAGATAATAAATGTGTTTTGTGGTACCCATCTCATGGATCGAAAAACCAGAGTGAGTTGGAAGATCTGGTAACCAGGTAAACCGAACTCCCTTGATTTCCTCAAAGGTTGAGATGGTTCCGCATGTGTATCCTATGTGGTAGCATGTGATGACACTCTTTCTCTACATGTTGATCCTAGTTCCTTATGCCTTGTGGATGAGTTGCCTCTGGAGGTTTTCTAGGTTGTTTGATATGTTTTCCTTGGTCGTGTTAGAGTTTCTTCCTCTTTGGTTGATAGGTGTCATCTTAGATCTAGAGTGTGTATGGGATCTTGTGTCATCTCCTAGCATGGGGGGTGGTTCCTTTGGTTCCACATGGTTGGGTGGTTGGTGCCTTTCTTCCATTGGGATGTTATTAGGGAAAAAGATGTATCATGTGTATTTGAGAATAATTCATTAATTGGAAATATTGACATTGAAATATGGAAGTGTACTTTGTATTTAGATGATGTAATTAGTTCAGATTGCTATGGTCAATAATGTGGTAATTGGTATTGAAATGTTTATTTTAAGTTAAGGGAAATGATTGATTGGGTTTAGGAACATTTGATATTGGTGGTTTAAAATGAACTTAATGGGATGGTTAGAATATTCATTGATGGATGTAATTAATCTATGTTAAAGTGATGGATCATATGTGTATGTATGTAGAGATAGATGGATAACATGTTTAGGTTGCACTTGGTTAATGGAAATTTATATGATATCATGTTAGGAATGAATGCTTTGGTTAGGATTTGTTAAGTGTGTAGTTAAAGTAGTGGCGTTGAGATACCCTAGGGAAGGTAGATGTTATAATGTGTTTTATTTTTGCTTGCATATCATGATTTGTGTATTCTGTCTATGATGCGTAATTGTATGTTGTGTGTCAATGAATTTTGAATGCATATGAGTAGTTGAATGCATATGAAAATAGAGATAACAATTTATTTTTTAAAACATCATATAAACTAATATTACATATATATATATATGTAATATTAGTTTATATGATGTTTTAAAAAATAAATTGTTATCTCTATTTTGCATGTTAGTTAGTGTATTGTTCTAGGGTATTTGGGTAGGCATTACAACAGGGCCATGATGAGTTCCGCCATTTGATACTGGAGGGGTAGGACCTTCAAGTGCCCAAAGGTCTTCAAGACCATTAGGTCTTAGTGTGGTAGTTCATTATAACTCTCTTCTATAGTCCATTTTGTATCAATGCATTTTGTATGATGACATACACTTGAGGGTGATTTGGGGGTTGACAGTATCCATTGTGATTTTTGAAGTCATTGTATTATGACACATTATTTTTAATATATATATGAGATGAGATCTAATCCCGACATAAACTATATGTCTTTGTTTATGATTCTATGATGGTTTATGTGTTTATGCATGATGTACCATTTGTGATGTTGCTATTCATGATGCTATTAGATGTACTTATCATAACCGATGTATGATGCACAATGACATGCAATTGTTTGTATGTGTTGTGTTATATCTTACGAGATGCATTTATGAGGTGATTTCATATGTTTATAATGCTTCATATGATGTATGATTTCTAGATGTATATGGTTGAAGCAATAGTGTAGTGGATGATCTTACATATATGATGCATCAACATACTTACAATGGATGGATATGTACTAACATGTGAATTATGCTGGATGTGATGCTATGTCTTATTTACATGATATGCTTATTGTATGATGCAAGACTAATATGGGGTGATGTAGGATATTATGCTAATGTAATGCATGACTATTATTGTCACAAAAGTTTACACTCTTGGTGATCAGAATTGACCACCAACCTTGTGAAACATGGAAACAACCTCTCAAGTGTGGGACCTTTCTAAATGTGAGGTTGAGTCTCCAAAGAAGGGTGACTTCCTATTCAATCTGATGCAAAGTGTTGGACCAACCCAACACATGAAAATATAATCTATTCTTTGACAAGGAAAAGGGAGCGAGAAAAGGGTTTCATGAAAGGAGGGAAATAGGGTTTGCACCCATACTGAAATGATGATCTCCCTTGCCTATGACTGCACAAAACACTAATGAAACCACCCAAGACATGCACATATTTGTATCCTAATCTATCACCTAAGTAAAAATGAAGGTTGAAATCTATGAAATGAGGAGAGGAACTGGGCTCAATTCATAGTCAACATTCGTAGAGGGGGTTAACACAAACATCTGCAGTGAAGGAAAACATAGCAAAATACATTCATACAAAGAGGTAAGATATCACACATGTTGGAGGAATTGTTATCAGGCAAAAACAAGCAAATTTCATTAATGAAGAGGCAAGGCAAATATAGCCACCTTAGAATATTCTGGAAGTGTAAATTTCCCCTTTTGGCACCCAACACTCCCTCGCTTCATTTTTCTCGCCCAGGTGGAATTTCATCGAAACTTGAGTTTTGGTGGCACAACTTCTGGGAGCCATAACTTTTGACCCTGGCATTCAATTTTTTATTATAATTTATTGTTGGAAATCTTGTGAAGAGAGCTACTTTTGAATTGTTGAATAAATCAGAATATTAAGAGTGGGGTAAATCAGTATTCCCACACTTATAAAAAATTTCCAAATATTTTAACCTTAGCAATTAATCTCATCAATATGAATCAACAAATGCAGAATAAATGAAAAAAATAATCACAAGATAGACACTGGAATTTTATATGTGGAAAACCCAAATGGGAAAAACCACAAAGAGGGTTAACTCTCAGGATAATATAACTAATTATGTGGTGATTACAAAAGGGTGACTCACTACCAGATGGCTCACTGCCCGATTATAATACAAATCATTGCCAGAATGCTCACTACAATAGAAATAAGTGAACTGACAAAACTTACATCTCCAAATGCATGAGGTCAATTCCAAGATAAGCTCAGATATCAAAACAACAACTCATAGTAGATCCGCTAAGGGATCTCTCCAACTTGTCCATAACTACTTGCAACAAGTCCGATAAGGGATTACTACAATACTATTTTCAATCTGTTAATCCAACTACTTGTAGCAAATCTGATAAGGGATTAGCACAACACTGTAACCACACTCACACTTTCCACACTTTTCTCTTACACACATCACACTTTGCTGCTCATATACATTCACCTCTTTCTCCTTGTTCATATGCCACATCCATACTCTCTCATCATACTCACTTTCACATACATACATACATACATACATACATACATACATACATACATACATACATACATACATACATACATACACCCTAAACCCTAAACCCTAAACCCTAAACCCTAAACCCAAATATGCCTTGAACAAAAGGAGGTAGCCAAGTCATCCTTCATAGATATTCTACATGCTTCCTTCACATGCTTTGATTATTGGAGCAAAACCAGGGTTTATCGGACCCATAAACACAAATTCCAAACATAACGACTTCAATTGATTATTGGAACAAAACCAGGGTCTACTGGACCCATAAACACAAATTCCAAACATAACGACTTTGATCTTAAAGATACAAGTTCTACAATTTTTGGAGCATAGGATTCATAGATCATATTGCGATACAAACATCTATATAGAAATTCAACTGTCACAACTAATATTACCACAACTAATACCATCACTTGATACAAACTATGATTAACAAAATACTAAACCATTCATGCCTCACTGCCTAATATCACATACATACCTATCTTCCACTGTTGTTCAACATGTTACATCCGGTCCTACCAAGATCACCGGGTTTGACATCAATGACAACATTTACACAAATCTAACACTATCTCCCTTTGTCATTGATGGGAAAACAACTCAGAAAGAAAAATCTCAAAAATATAATCATGTTCGTATGTATATCTGCATATAACTTCCCCTTACTCATATCATTCATATTTCTCCATATCTTCTTTTCTCTATCTCTATATTTCTCCTCATTTGACATCAAGGACAAAGGGTCCCTCCAGAAAAAAAACAAACAAAAAAGGTATCAAAAACCAAAAAAAATTCTTAATTGCTCTTTTGAAAAAATCCTTTTGTATTTCTCTTTGAGGTCCAGAAGAAGAACCTTCCAGGAATGTACTACCAATTTGATACTCACTAATAAACTTCTAGTTTCAACTAATAAATCAATGGCATGAGATAAGTTATCTGGAATGGACGGGTTTTGTACATATTATTCTGCATCTCTAAGAAGCCTTGAAAATGTTATAATTTAGCTTCAAAAAATTCTTTCACCTTCTAGAAGATACTCATAATGTCTTCTTTTTGTCTTTGAAGTGACAATAATTTAGCTTGCAAGGAATTTGCCTTTTTCCTCTGACTACCATCTTTATACTTAGAAAATCAAATGTTTTCCCAATAGAATTTAATTCAAATTTGATCGATTCATCTTTCACTTGTAATTTTCCATAGCAACCTACCATTGGACACAATACCTGTATACTTTGATGACATTATCAATATAATCCTTTATTTCACATATGCATTATGACAAAGTTCTCTGAGAATCATTGCATCTCTCCAACATATTTTGTATATCATCTGCTTTTGTCTTTGAATCATCTTCTCCATGCTCTACAACATCCAACTTTTCTTCAACTATAAGAGATATTGGATCATCTAATTCAATTACATCTTTCTATTTTAGGTCTTCCTTCTTCTTAGGTTCTAGAGAACTAGAAAACACAATATCTTTTAGTTTCCTCTTTTCGGAGGCAAGACTCTCCTTTGCAGAACCAGTAGCAGGGGATACTAGATTAATACACCAATCATCTTGAAATGTCTTGAAATAATCCTTACATGCTTCAACTCTCTTTTACAAACAATTCAAATATCGATAAATCTACTTTGCAATCGAAACTTGTGACTTCCACAAAACATTCTCCTTTAATGACAGAGATCTTAGAAAATACATTGGTAAACATTTGAGCAAAGAACCAAAGAAGAAGGGGTAGCCTTGCTTCTTTGTCATGTGATGAAGGAGCATTTGGTGGTGTAAGGGCAATCCTGCATCACCCCAAAATTCCTTTTTTAGTTAGTTTTCTTTTAATGCTTTTGCATTTCTGGATACCCATTTAGACGAATAAGAGATTCCAAATCTTAGAATTGTCAAGTTGTTTTTTCTTGTTGACTGCCAAAAATAGTAGGTTTTTATTTAAAGGCAGATGAAGCATGAATTTTGCAAGAAGCTTGAGCACAAAAAAAAAGCACATTGGCGAAAGAATCAACTTGAAATCATTAACGGTTTGAAATTTATTCAAGTTTCAGTTTCCTAAAAAACTAAAAAAAATCCTTCCAAGCCAAATTTGAGGCATTAAATAGTTTCAAATGGCCTCGAAAATGGCAAGAATTAGCAGTGCAATTTTCTAGCATATTCTTCACTTAGAGAGCTTTCTGATGCTTCAAACAACGCATCAATCTGATTCTCGGATCAAAAGTTATGGTTATCGGAAGTTAAACAATTTTTGGAAAGTTCCAATTTTCGAATCTGGCTATATTTTCATGTTTCCAATTTCATGTTTTGGTATTTGTTCGCCAATTGGTAATTTCTAAATTGTAATTGTAGTCACACAAATCTGTCCATTTTAATAAAATGAATATTTCGTATTTATTTGATTAAAAATCCACTAGCCATCAATTAATTAAATTAATATTTAATTAATTCATCCCCAAACATTCTTCTATTAATTAAATAAATTATTCAATTTATTTTAATTAATTCATTAAATCCAATTCCAATCAATTAAATAAATAAAATCAATTTATTTAATTAAATCCCCTTTTCCTCTTTTAAATAAATTAAATAAAACATTTATTTAAATCATTATCCCCACCCCACTTGCATTTTCCTAAAAATGCAACTTGCACACATTTATTGAAATAAATGAATTTTTATTTTAAATAAAATCCTATTATCCCTCACCCACCAAATCCACTTGCAAAATCTAATCCCCTTCTAGATTCTTCTAACCCCTTCCTAATTAGCCTAATCCATCTCCTAAATATTGTCACATTCCTAAGCAAAATGGAGTCACTTCTCAAAGTCTAAAAGTCTTTGATAACCATTAAAGGCTTTCAACCTTCAACCACTAAATGGCTCAAAGTCTTTGATAGCCATTAAAGGCTTCCAACTTTCAACCACTTAATCCCCCAAAGTCTCCAATAACCATTAATGGTTAATTCAACCCTCCCACATGGTTAAAACATTTGTTTTGACTCAACCTCTACCCAACCCAAGGGTCTCATCAAGCCTTTAATGCTTTGACCATGATTATCTCTTAATCATTTGCACAAAGGTTTATCCTTGGATTAACTCCTAAACCAGTGGGTAATCCTAATTTAGGCTTGACCCTTAGCCTTTAGATAACCATGAGGTCTTCTCAGGCCTTTAATGCCTCCAACCTCTTCTTTCAACCCAACCCTATGTTGACATTTGTCACCATTTCATTGGTGTCAATTGTGCACATGGATTCCCAACTTTCAAGCTTGACCCTTGATTAAATCATTCAATCCTGGCCATCCATTGCTCCATTTTTCCTATAAATAGAGCCCATTCCTTCATAATCCAGATCCTGAAAACTTGTATGCATTTAAGCTATAGGCATTTTTAAAGAGCATTTTAGCATAGCAATCTAATATCTTGTCATTTTAGATAAAATCAATCATTTTAGCATCAATAGCATAGTATTAGCTTCTTTATTTACATTTAGAGCTATACTACAAATCTCAATCCTCCATAAGCATCCATAGTGCAAAAAGCTGCTGAGAGCTACACTATTTTGGAACTTGGAGAGGAGAGGAACAAGGGAGAAGGAACTAGGAGTATGTTAGGAGGTATTTGGAGATGCCTCATCATGTTTGCTTTGATAGTTAAATATGCTTGCATGCTTGTAGTCTCTCTTTTGGTATGCCTTTTTAGATTAGTTTTCGATTGACTGACACTAATGTTTTGTGTGTTTTTGTGTTGTTTGATCTTAAACTAACCTTGTGCCATTTAGGAGGGCATCATTTGGTGAACCCGACGTGAATCGAACACGCAACCTTCTGATTAGACAATTTTTTTTGGACAGCTAACATTTTGCTTGTTGAAACTGTCACACAGGTCGCGCTTTGGCACTAATGAACACGTTCTAGCGCTATCAAAACATTTTCTTTTAGCGCTATTGTCCCTAAAATAGCGCTATTGAAAAATATTCAGCGCTATTGACAACCTTCTGGCGCTTTTGTCACAGTTCTGGCGCTATTGCAACTATTCTGGCGCTTTTGACCTCTCAGATTTTCCTATTATTTCAGCGCTACTGTGCAAATTAGCGCTTCTGCGAGTGCAGACTAGCGCTATTGTATATATTAGCACTTCTGTCTAAAAAGCAGAATAGCGCTATTGTGACAGAGTGTTGTCCAATTCGCTTTGTAACCAAAATCAGAATTTAGGCTTGTGTAAGCCCACACTAACATTTGATCATTGACTGTGTGCAGGTTTTAATTTTTTTGTGCAGGGGAAGGAGTTAGTTTAGATGCCTTAAAATCTTTCTTTTTACTTTCTTTCAAAAGTTGGTTAAAAAGAATCCATTTTTCCTTCTTGCACAAGTTAAAATAAACCTCACATTTTATTTTGGAGTGCATAAAATGAACCTCAAACTTGTTTTTGGTGCTTAAAACAAAATTCATCTTTCTTTATTGCAAGGTAAAAAGAACAAAAACTTCAAATTTGCTTTCATTGCAAGTTAGGACTCATTTTCTTTTGGTGCTTAAAATCAACAACACAAATTTGATTTCCTTGCATCAATTGGGACCTAAAATTTACAATCCACACTTAAAATTTTTGGTGCACATAAAATACACAATCCACTTGTTTTGATTTTTTTGCAAGCAATTTTACTTCATGCAAACGTGTTTTCCATTAAGTTGACCAGAATTTTCGAATTCTAGATTACACAACACATTGCTTTTGAAAGTTAAAAAGAACACCATGACTGTTGGAGCAACATCTCCAAATAGTTAGATCACATTGCAATGATGGATTAAAAAGAACAAGTGAATTTGGTGTTTGGCACGCTTGTGCACAAAAGTCAGTCGAGTGGTCCTACTTCTAACACACACTATCCTCTCCCTTGGCTTTCGTGGTCCTAGGTGCAAGAGAAAAGTGTTAGTAACACTCAAAATTTTATCTTTTTAAGAGAGGCCTGCCAAGGGATCGATACTCTTGGGAACGACCTCGAGCGGTAAATCCTTCGAGCCGCTATAGAAATCAGGTGAGAGCGAAAGTTGTAGCCTTGGGTATAGCTGTTCCTACAGTGTAACTGGCCGAAAGGACAAATGGGCCCCACCACCAGTTACAAGGCTCTTAAGTGAGTCACTGCAGAATGAACTTATGTCCAAAGCCATCGAACATGACTAAACACCTTTAAGTAGTAGCCCACCCGTTCTATTGATTGAGGATATTTGAGGTATAATTTAGTGCAAGAGCATAGAAGGTTTTGCTCCCAAGATATTCACCATACATATTTCCTTGAGTAGAAACATAGCTTTTTGAAAAGTCACTCATGGCTTGATAAAAGTGGTGACTCCCCCATCATAGGGATCATCTATTTGTTATGCTCGTGCAAGACTTAGTATATCACATCCTTACCTGCCACGGCAGGATTCATAAGGTATGTAGTACCAAAGTCGAAGAAATATCAAGATGTGGGCTAAATTTATCACAACTGGCCATTTGACCATAGGGATAAAAAGTGTTTGAAGTGTGTTCATTTTACAGACCTAGTACAAATTGAGCCGACTTCAAGCTTTGGAACTACACCTTAAAATAAATCTAAAGGAAGGGTAAAAAACGAGTCCAAGAATTGGGTTGATCTAGACCCATACTCATTTGTGCCTTTGAGGCAACATTCTTGTGTTTGTGTGCTTGCTTTGTTTTCTTGTCAAAGAAAAATCAGAAAATCAATCCCAAAAACAAAGTATTCATCCAACATTTCTCAAAAACAAACAAAAATACCAAAAACAAAGTGCAAACAACAAAGAAATCACATTTTATGACCATTCTTCACATCTTGCGAAAGAAGAAGTGTCATCAGAATATTACCTTGAAAAGAAGACCACTAAGCTCAAAGGCTTTGATCAAAAGAAGGAAATTCTTCTATCTCAATAGACAAATCTTTGTCTCACATAGAGTCTTTCTACATCGCATGCGTCTATACCTTCAAGGAAAGACAAACGAGTTTGATTCAGAATCATTGAACCGCAGAGCTTTTATGCAATATAGAGCTCTGAGTTATCACAAAAATCAAGGAGGAAAGATTAATCCCAATTTCTTCCCAAACATCTGTATCACCTACAACACAGCTCGAGAAGTGCCACCAATGCCTGAAAGGGAAGAGGTAGAGTTTGTTCCATTTGTAACACAAAGTTTTTATTGAAGTTGAAAACAAAACATCCATCATCTCATTCATACATCATCACTTCATCATTAATCCATCCCAAAACTCTCAGAACATTAAGAGGTTCTTGTCCCAAATTCTCTTTTAGATATTGCTTGAAATCAAACGCATCACATCACTTTTTAGATTGTTTCTACATCTAGGATAAGCTCATCCTAAGAGACACATCTACGCAGGTTAAAACTAGTTCATGAGTGAATCCTCTCATTGCTAGGTAGTCAAAATCTGTAACATATCTCAGATTTCTCTACACCTTATCACATCCAAAATCCTCAAAACAAACAAGCAATTCAAAGAAGGAATTCTGGTTACATCTACCTTTAGAGTTCTAGAGATCTACATACCATACAATCCACTAATCATCAATCTTTCATCAACAACTCATCGTCATCTTCAATCAACTTCAAACAAACTTGCAAACAAAATGGCTCAAACTCGATCGCGATCAAGGCAACGAGAAATAGAAATTGAGGAAGAAGAGGACAACCTCAATGAATTTCAAGAAGCACTTGGAGGAACTATAACTGATGAAAACCCAAGTACTCCCACTCCTTCAACAATCGAAAGGGCTCAGCATAACCCTCACTTCAACAGATTATTTGATGAAATACTAAGGAGCAATGCGGATGCTCACTTCTTAAAACTTGCTCAAGAAGGAGCCAAACTCCCCTCTGACTTTGATCTTGCCCAATTAAGACAAGCATCAGAAAGACAAAGTCGCCATGAGGAGGAAAGAGGTAGAAATCACATCAGATATAACATTCCTCGAGGTAACCCACCACCTCCTCCTCCAAATGAAATAGAGATGTTGCAGCAACAAGTCGAGAATCTCACCCAACAACTTCATAGTGGTGTTAAGACCAATCAATTCTCACTTAACGACATCTGTCCCTATCCTTTTGATAGGAATCTTTATATGCCACCCTTTCCACGCGGGTTCGAAACACCAAAATTTGAAAAATATAGAGGAAAGGGAGATCCTCGTGATCATGTCCGAGAATTTCATTCCGCTTGTCTTGAAGTGGCTTATGAGGACACATACCTAATGCGCCTCTTTCCCCAAAGCTTGGGAGGAACAACCACATCATGGTTTTCCCGACTACCAGGTGGCATTAGAACATTTGAGGAACTCATCCAGAAGTTCCTATCTCATTACTCTTATAATATTGAACGCGACATCACCATGGCTGATCTGTGCAATACCAAACAAAAACTAGGTGAATTATTCTCAGTATTCCTACAACGATGGCGCCAAATGTCTAGCAGACGTTCTCTTCAGTTACCTGAACGAGAACTAGTGGAAATTTTCATTTCCAACTTAAACGAAGAAATGGAATTTCACCTGGATGTCAAAGACACAGACTCCTTTAACGATATGATCACCAAAGGTATAAAATGTGAAAGGGCACTCATCAAAAAAGGACTCATCAAAATCTTTAATGAACCAAAAGATGGTCCTCGCCCGCGCTTCAATAGTGATAAACCAAACTTCTGGAACAAGAATAAGAATATCGTCAACGATGGGGTTGTGGATGCTCGAACTATCCAAAATGCACAACCCGTGGTTCGATTTGTAGGACAAAATCCTCCACCTCAAAATAACACAAATGTTCCTCCTAATCAAGGTCGCATCACATCTCATGATGAACCAAGACCTCGTCCATAAAAACAAAAACGCACGTACACTCCCTTAGGGGAACCCATTGAAACAGTGATGCGACAACTCATTTCTCAGAATTTGATCACTCTACCTAAGCTATCGAACTATGAGCCTCAAGTCAAACCGGCATGGTGGAGAGATACTGAACACTGTGAGTTCCATCAAGGAAGAGGACACAAGACAAGTAATTGTCACCGATTGAAAGATCTCATTCAAGATCTTATTGATCGAGGAGAAATTGAGATTGAAGGACATGATCCAAAAACGACAAATAATGATCATCAGATGTTCAAGAATCCACTTCCATCACAAGATCAAAGGGGTCCTTCCACTTCCAGGCGAGGCACCGATATCACTGATTATACGCAGGCTGCGTATAACTACACTGTAAATCACCTATATGATGCCAGTGAACAAATTGCAACTATAACCTTTAAAAATCCCACCTCAAATTGCAATGTTGTTACGCGTCACGGCAAAGTCACCATCAAGGCAGCTCCACAGAGCACCACCTCCGTCCCAAAGCAATATAACCTTGTGGAACAATTAGATAAAACGCCTGCGCTCATATCCATTTTAGAGCTATTACGCCTATCACCATCTCATAAAACAATCTTGGATCAAGCACTCCAAGAGGCGTCAGTCCCTGCAAATCTGAATACGAACCAATTTAAAGCTATGGTTGGAAATCTAAAGTCATCACCTTGTCTCACTTTTTCCGAAAGTGACAACTCTTCTTTCCAACAACCTCATAATGCTTCGCTACACATTGAAGGCTTTATCAACCAACACAGGATCAAGCGAGTCTTGATAGATAATGGAGCAGGCCTAAACATTTGTACACTACAGTTGGTCATAGCATTGGGATATGCAATAGAATCAGTGGATCCTCGCAAGAAGATCACCATCAAGGCCTATGATGATGCAGAGCATTCATCCAAAGGAGCTGTGGTACTACCAATCCGGGTTGGCCCTGTGGTAAAGCACATAATTTGTCAGGTTCTGGACCTTCCTCTACCATATAATCTATTATTAGGGAGACCTTGGATACATGCCATGCAAGCTGTTCCATCTACCTACCATCAATGTATCAAGTTCCCACATAACGGTACAGAGATCACAATCCTGGGCGATGCAAATCCCTTTGCGTTTTGCCATAATATCAGCCATCAACCAGAGATTACTGTTCCTAATAATAGGGAAGCTATTTCTTCCACATCATATGTAAATCCCGCCTCTCTTGCCAGTTTGAACAACCCTATACCCAAGCAAGAAAAGCTTAAGATGAAAGTCGTAGAGGAAGGTCCCGGGGAATACAACTTGAGTCAACTCTTTTGTGTGGGACAGATGCCCACTTCCCCTAGAACATATGGTAAACCACCACAGTTACTCCAGCAACCACTAATCACGCCTACATGTGCTTTGACGCCTTTCATCCTTGGAAAGAGTCAAGAGGAAGAAACACAAGATGAGGACCTAGCGGAATGGATCTATAAAGATCCCATCACCACTGATAAACCGCAAGTTATACTTCCTACGGAACAGTATGGCAAAGGCCTTCTCATTATGCAAAGAATGGGATATGATGGTCAGAGTGCTTTGGGGTACTGCAAGCAAGGATGACATGAACCGCTGCTGCCAGAGTTCAAGCCCAAAGGTAATACAGGCCTAGGCTTTGAAAAAGAGATCCTTCCTAAACTCAGATTCAAAGGAAAACCTAGAAAACCATTTTGCCCACCTACTACAAAGAGGACACCTTTCATAATCAAAGCACCATCAAGTATTATCCCCACTGCCCCATCGAGGCTCACGACTCCACCGCAACCATCATCAATGCCAAACATCCCACCAATTGAACCAGTAATCCTAGAGGACATTAATGTAGTGGTTGTTCAAATTCTTTGAAAGCTTATAAATAAGCCCAATTCGAATCCAATTGGGGGGAGTTAGAGAGTTATAGATTTACAGAGCTACAGGCATACAACTCTTAGAACAAGTTTGCAAAGCTATGACATGCATCTTGTTTGTCAAGTTAGCCAATTTTTATCAGCTCTCATGAAGTCCACAGGCATACGCTCCTTCACAAGATTTCCTAACTTGTACGGGCTCGGGCATACAACTCTTTTTCATAGAGTTTGCCCAAATTGGATAGATTCTGGGCATACAACTTTCTTTAACAGAGTTTGCCCAAATTGGATATATTCCAGGTATACAAATCTCTTTTACAGAGTTTGCTCAAATTGGATGGATTTCGGGCATACAACTCTCTTTCACAGATTTTTCCCAAATTGGATAGATTCAAGGGGCACACAACTCTCTTTCATAGACTTTGCCAAAAATTGTATGGTTCTTACATATTTTCAATGAAATGGAATTTTTATATGATTTATTATTTGTTTACAATACCACCAATTTTGCTTTGTGTATTATCCTCTGAATTGACAAAATAATTCTAATCATCAAGGCTGAGTATTCAAGAGGAGTCGAGACTGGTCATAATAGCCAGTATTGAAGAAGCATATCTGGTGCAGGAGCATCTAGTTGAGTCAAAACTCCATTTTTGGGTATTTTATGCTTTTATGCTTTTATGTTTGTAAAGTCTTTTGCTAGGTTGTTTTTTTTCTTTTTAGGTTGTTTTGAGTCATTTGTAGTGGTTTTGATCCCATTTTGGGATTGAGAGATCAAATCTTGCATTTCAGGCCTTAAGTTGACAATTTTTGGCCAAAATGTGAAAAATGGCCAAAAAGGTCTCCTAATGGTTTCAAGAGCATTGAAACATGTTTTTTTAGTGTTTTTAATCATGTCTAAGTTGTTTAGGCAAGTTGATGAGGTTAGATTGTGAAAAATGCATATTGGAGCAAGAAAAGTTGTCATTTGGCTGAAGAAAGTTGTCAAAAATGTCATTTTCTTGAAAAATGTAATTATTGAAGCCTCTTGTCCTCACAAGGGCATGGAAACCAACTGGAGAAACTATATAAGGCCTCCCTTTTACTTGGAAAGGGTTGGTGATTGTATTTGCAAGAGTAACTCAATAGAAAACAAGTTTTTTTTGGCTTTTATGACTATTTTTGGTTCCTTTTGAAGGGCAGTCCATACTGTAGCAATTGTATCCAAACTGTACCTTCTAGAAAGTATTTATATTTGTCATTAAATCCTTTCCAAGTGATTGTTGTACTGTTTTACTTTGGAAATTGGTTTGTGTGAAATTATTTCATAACTGGGAATCTGTTGCCCTGCCAAGGGTTTGGAGTTGTAAAATGTGCCAACTTGGTTGATCCAGGTCTGGGATCCCTCCAATGGATTCTTCCAAGTTGATTTTTGTATATATAATGTACATTCCTTTCTTTTTGTTCCAGAAGAATGGTTTGAAGATGAAATTGAGTGAATACTAGGTAAGTGTTTGTCATTTGGCTAGTAGCTTGATTAAAACTCAAAGTTTGCACTCAAAAGTAATTTGAGTGAGCAAATAATTGTAACAAGGGTCTGGTCATGTGACCAAGGATTTGAAGCACCATATTGATGTATTATAATAGCTTACACCTTGTAATCATTGTCATTTTGTAGACAAAACAATGAGTTCACTGTTTTTGGGAAATTTGTTGTCATTTTGCTAAATGGAATGCTTCAAAGCATTATCCACACCTTGGAACACTAAGGGAAATGTAATAGGAGTTCTTCTAATGCTTCTTAGACCTCTTTGAGGTATTCTCTCTATAAAAATACTCCCTTGTGCAGGTTTTAATGAGGAGACAACAACTGATTGTCAAAAGACAGTGAAAAGACAGTGATAGTGATTGTTTTCCTTCTTGTTTGCCAAGTGTTTGGCATAATACCAGTCCAACTAAGTTAGGGGAAGCTTCAATATGGTGTGGCAGAGGTAACCAAGCAGCCAAGGAGTTTGAAACAAGTTTGAAGGAGTGTAACTATGGTGGAAGCACTCAAAACCCTAAAAAAACCCTCAATTTATGCCATAAAAAGTGGACAGTCTGAAAACTACACTAATAGTGAGCTAAACCTCAAAAATCCTTGATAATTAAACCCTAAAACATCATCCCAAACTTTCTTTGTGGTTAAAATGGCCATCATTGACCAGTGGGAGAAAAAAAGGGCCAATTAGGCCTCCACAGGCTAGTAGCCCTGCTGCATAACACACAAATTTGGCAGTTTTTGCAAAATTGCATGAAACCGGTTGGAAAATGAAACTTGGGCTTATAAAACATAATGAAAGCATTCCTAGCAATCCACCAAGTGTATTTTGAGACTACAAGATAGTGTGAAACCTCATTTGGGGTAGTTGAGCCTTGTTAGTGATTTTGAGCAAGTTAAGGGTCGTAGTCCTCAAACAAGGTTATGAGCATCCAAAGGTGTACAAGACCTTATTTCCCCTACATTTCCATGTGGAAGACCCCTAGTACACATTGAAACTGAAATTTTAAGGCCCCAAGAGCCAAGCATGAGCAAGTGTGGTTGGAAGGGTGAGTATGTTGAGTAGTTTTGTGCATGGGCAAGAGTCATCACCAGTAAGGGAGTTTGCTAGGCAAGAAAACCTTGGAGTACTTGGCATCATGACAATCAGACAGATTGAGTAAACATACACAATAGAATCCATAAGTCTTTGGTGACAAATTGATCCTTTTTGAGCTAATTAGCCTTATGAGCACTTCCCTATCAAGCTCCCTATCATAGTGGTATCAAAGCCAACAAAAGATTCAGGGGAAAGACACATTAGGCAAACACGGTGACCAATGCAGAATTGGCTAAGAAGGTAGAGGACCAAGAAGAGGAAAATAGGGCACTCAGAGAAAGACTAGATCAACTAGCAATGAAACTAGATGAAGTAGTAGTCAAAACTGAAGAAGTCCAGGATAAGGTTGGAGATCAGGGTAAAATAATGGCAATAGAGGATGAAGTCCCCATGCCCGACCCTGTGATTGAGCAAGAACCATTCTTGAAATCCTTGAGAGCTATGAGTGGTAAGACCTTAGAAGGAGTGGCTCTTTTCAGTGGGAAGATGGATCCAGATGCTCTAATAGAGTGGATCGAAGGGTTAGAAAACCATTTTGAGTGTGATGGAGTGACTGAAGCACAAAAGGTCAAGGTGGCAAAATCAAGGCTGAGAGGGGCAGCCTTAACATGGTGGAAGTTCATCCAAGAGAAAAGGGTGAAAGTAGGCAAGCAACCACTAGCCACCTGGAAGGCAATGGTAGCCAAAATCAAAGAGACCTACCTTCCTGAAGATGATGAGATACAACTTCACAAGAAAAGACAAAACTTGAGATAGAAAGACTTAGATGTTAGTAGCTACACTGAAGAGTTTTAGAAACTGTGCATGAGATCCAGAGTAGTGGAGGATGAAAGTATCAAAGTGGCAAGGTACTTGAATGGGTTAAGGTGGAACATCCAGGAAGAGATGAGCTTGTTGTGCCCACAAACTGTACACAAGTGCTATCAATTGGCACTTAAGGTGGAAGAGAAAGGTAAGAGAAAGAAATAACAAAACAATAGAGGCCAAGGTAGGGGAAGAGATAGTAGAGGCCGTAGAGGCAGTTTTGGGGGAAGAAGCATAGATCAACGATCCCAGGGAGAGTCTAAGCTTATTGAGAAAAGTGGGGATTCTCAAAGCAAACCCAACTATAGGGGTAGGGGATCAAGCAACCCGAGTAGAGGTAGATCTAATGGACCAGGGAGAGGGTCCTACTTCTCAACCATGAAATGCTATAACTGCCAAAAACTGGGCCACCTTGCCTATAGATGCCTAGAGAAGCCTAGTTCATCCTATGGAAGTGAAAAGAGAGTAAACTATGTTCAAGAAGATGGATGTAGTTCCAAAACTTCAGCTTTGAATCACCTAGCTTCAGAAGATGGTGAGAGTTTGATGATCAAGAGAGTGGTAATGAAGAAGCCACATAGTGCAGAGGCCTCACAAAGAAGAGCATTGTTCAGGATTAAGTGTAAAATCATGGGAAAGGTGTGTAAGGTGATCATAGATTCAGGGTCCACAGATAACATCATATCAAAAGAAGCAGTAAGCAAATTGAAACTACCTAGGATACAACACAAGGAGCCATACAAAGTCACCTGGTTGAATAAGGGACAACATGTGTTGGTAAATGAGCAAGCTTGGATAGAATTCCATATTGGGGGATATGTAGATAGGATCCTATGTGACATCCTTCCTATGGATGCTTGCCACCTACTGTTGGGTAGACCATGGCAGTTTGACCGAAAAGCACAACATGATGGGGAAAGAAACTCCTATTCATTTCAGAAAGATGGAGTAGCATATCAGATCCAATCCCTCATTGAAGAAGGAGAGAGCAACAAAAAGGTGCCTAACATCTTGTTAGTGAATGAGAAAGAGTTCATAAAAACACTAGAAGAGGGTGAAGGAGTAGGTTTTGCACTCATAGTGAAGCCTAAGGAAGAAAAGGTAGAAAAAAAAGTTGAGATACCATATGAAGTGCAACAAATCCTTGATGACTTCAAACAAATAATCAGTGATGGTACAGCTCCAGCCTTACCACCTCCTAGAGCCATTAGCCATTAAATTGACTTCATTCCTGGAGCCTCTTTGCCCAATAAGGCAACCTACAAGATGACCCCTGACCAAAACAAAGAGGTAGCAAGACAAATACAAGAACTCTTAGACCAAGGGCTGATTAGGAAAAGCATTAGTCCTTGTGCAGTACCTACAGTGTTGGCACCTAAGAAAGGTGGAACATGGAGACTTTGTACGGATTCCAGAGCCATAAACAAAATCACCATCAGATACAGATTTCCCATACCCAGGATAGAGGATTTGATGGATTGTTTGGGGGGTGAACAGTATTTCAGTAAGATTGATTTGAAGAGTGGCTACCATAAGATAAGGATCAAAGAGGGGGATGAGTGGAAGACAACTTTCAAAACAAATGAGGGACTCTATGAGTGGCTAGTCATGCCTTTTGGACTCTCTAATGCTCCCAGCACATTCATGAGGCTCATGAATGAAGTTTTACATGATTTCATTGGCAAATTTGTTGTAGTGTATTTAGATGATATTCTTATTTTCAGAAAGACTAAGGAAGAGCACTTACAACATTTAGCTAATGTTTTGAAATAGTTATCTGATGAACAGCTAACCATTAATCTTGAGAAATGTGATTTTATGAAGCAAGAATTGGTCTATCTTGGTTTTGTTGTATCAGGAGGCAATCTGAAAATGGATCACTCAAAGGTTGCAGCAATAACCAGTTGGCCAACTCCTAAAACAGCCAGCAATGTCAGGAGCTTCCATGGTTTGGCTCAATTTTACAGGAAGTTCATCAGGGGATTCAGTGAGATTTGTGCTCCAATGTTGGACACCATCAAAGGGGGTGTCAAGGTAAAGTTTCAATGGACAAGTGAAGAAAATAAGGGGTTTGAATTGCTGAAAACTAAAGTAGCTACTCGACCAGTGCTCATCTTACCTAGTTTTGATAAGTTTTTTACTATTGAATGTGATGCTAGTAATATTGCAGTAGGAGCTGTTTTAAGTCAAGAAAATAGACCAGTTGCATTCTTTAGTGAAATGTTAAATGATGCAAAGAAAAAGTACTCATCTTATGATTTAGAACTTTATGCATTAGTACAAGTACTTAGGAAATGGAGACACTATCTTCTTCCTAAAGATTTTGTTGTATACACAGATAATCAGGCACTCAGTTTCTTGAACTCACAGGATAAACTGAATCATAGGCATGTTAAATGGGTAGAATATTTACAAGCTTACACTTTTACTCTTAAGCATAAGAAGGGTCAGTTGAATAAAGTAGCAAATGCTTTGAGTAGAAGATTGTTAACTATTCATGAGATTTAAGTTCAGAGCATTGGTATTGATAGTTTCAGGGACATGTATCCTACTAATAATGATTTTGCTAAAGCTTATAAAGTTTGTACAAATTTTGAGAATAACTTCCATGGTGCATATGCTGATTTCACTTTGCAGGATGGTTTGTTATTCAGGGGTGGACAGTTGTGTGTTCCACAAGGTTCTATGAGAGAGAACCTCATTCAAGAGAAGCATAATGGGTTCTTAAGTGGACATTTCGGTCTCAATAAGACCTTAGAGCTAGTTCAAAGGTTTTATTATTGGCCTAAGATGTAGAGAGACATCAGGAGGTATGTTGAACAATGCTTGGTATGCCAGAAAGCAAAAGGAAACTCCTCTAATGCTGGTTTATATCAGCCTCTTCCCATTCCACATAGGCCTTGGGATTGCATTAGCATGGATTTTGTAGTGGGATTACCTAGATTTCAAGCAAGATTTGATAGCATATTTGTAGTAGTTGATAGATTTAGTAAGATGGCTCACTTCATTCCTTGCAAAACAACACATGATGCAAGTCATATTTCCTATTTGCTTTTCAAAGAAGTTGTTATAATTCATGGTTTACCTACTAGCATTGTTTCAAATAGGGATGTGAAGTTTCTTGGTCATTTCTGGAAAACATTGTGGAAGAGATTAGGTACTAATCTCTCTTTTGGTTCAGCTTATCATCCAAAAACTGAGGTTGTGAATAGTTCTCTTGGAAACATGCTTAGGTGTTTGACAAAGGAATATGGGCAGAGTTGGGATTGGCTCATTCATCAAGCAGAATATGCCTATAATGATAGTGTTAACTGCTCTACAGGTAAAAGTCCATTTGAAGTTGTTTATGGTATGCATCCAAGGGGTATAATGGAGTTGAGGGATATCACTAACTTGCAGCATAAGAGTGGGATATCAGATGACATGGCTCACTCCATGAAGGAGGTTCATGAGCAAGTGAGACAAGCTCTCCAAGACACCTCTCAAAAAGTTAAGGCAAGAGTGGATGCTACAAATAGAGATGTTCAATTTGCCATAGGTGATTATGTGATGGTTCATTTGAATAAGGAAAGGCTACAAAAGGGAATGCCAAGCAAGTTTCAGATGAGGAGGATAGGCCCTTGCAAGATCTTGGCTAAGTATGGGTCTAATGCTTATAAAGTTGATTTTCCTACTAATGTTTCTTCGTCCCCCATTTTTAATGTTGCATATCTGATTTCTTTCAAAGGGCAGCCACCGGAGGAGATTCAAAGAGTTTCTGATGTCTCTCAATCCCTTTCTGATCTATCTCTCCCTTCTCTTTCTTTTCCCCATGCTGAATAGGTTCTAGACTCCAGAGTTCTAAAAAAGATAAGGAATCACACCTACATGGAGCATCTCGTCAAATGGACGGATCAGTCTCTCTCAGAAGCCACTTGGATACCTAAATTTGACTTTATGAAAGTTGGCATTCCTTCTTCTTTGCTGCCTCAAGGAGTCACATGACTTCTTTGTTTTTGGGGGAGTATGATGCAGGAGCACCTAGTTGAGTCAAAACTCCATTTTTGGGTATTTTATGCTTTTATGTTTGCAAAGTCTTGTGCTAGGTTGTTTTTGTTTTTTTAGGTTGTTTTGAGTCATTTTTAGTGGTTTTGATCTCATTTTGGGCTTGAGAGAACAAATCTTGCATTTCAGGCCTTCAGTTGACAATTTTTGGCCAAAATGTGAAAAATGGCCAAAAAAGTCTCCTAATAGTTTCAAGAGAATTGAAACATTTTTTTTTAGTGTTTTTAAGAATGTCTAAGTTGTTTAGGCAAGTTGATGAGGTTAGATTGTGAAAAATGCATCTTGGAGCAAGAAAAGTTGTCATTTGGCTTAAGAAAGTTGTCAAAAATGTCATTTTCTTGAAAAATGTAATTATTGAAGCCTCTTGTCCATACAAGGGCATGGAAACCAACTGGAGAAACTATATAAGGCCTACCTTTTCCTTGGAAAGGGTTGGTGATTGGATTTGCAAGAGTAACTCAATAGAAAACAAGTTTTCTTTGGCTTTTATGATTGTTTTTTGTTCCTTTTGAAGGGCAGTCCGTACTGTAGCAATTGTATCTGTACTGTACCTTCTGGAAAGTGTTTATATTGGTTATTAAATGCTTTCGAAGTTATTTTTGTATTGTTTTACTTTGGAAATTGGTTTGTGTAAAATTATTTGATAACTGGGAATCTACTGCCCTGCTAAGGGTTTGGAGTTGTAAAATGTGTCAACTAGGTTGATCCAGGTTTGGGATCCCTCCAATGGATTCTTCCAAGTTTATTTTTGCATATATAATGTACATTCCTTTCTTTTTGTGCCAGAAGAATGGTTTGAAGATGAAATTGAGTCAATACTAGGCAAGTGTTTGTCATTTGGCTAGTAGCTTGATTAAAACTCAAAGTTTGCAGTCAAAAGTAATTTGAGTGAGAAAATGATTGTAACAAGGGTTTGAACATGTGACCAAGGATTTGAAGCACCATATTGATGTATTACAATAGCTTACACCTTGTAATCATTCTCATTTTGTAGACAAAACAGTGAGTTCACTGTTTTTGGGAAATTTGTTGTCATTTTGCTAAATGGAATGCTTCAAAGCATTATCCACGCCTTGGAACACTAAGGTAAATGTAATAGAAGTTATTCTAATGCTTCTCAGACCTCTTTTAGGTATTCTCTCTATACAAATACTCCCTTGTGCAGGTTTTAATGAGGAGACAACAATTGACTGTCAAAAGATAGTGACAATGACAGTTTTCCTTCTTGTTTACCAAGTGTTTGGCATAATACCAGTCCAACTAAGTTAGGGGAAGCTTCAATATGGTGTGGTAGAGGTAACCAAGAAGACAGGGAGTTTGAAACAAGTTCTAAGGAGTGTAACTATGGTGGAAGCACTCAAAACCCTACAAAACCCTACAAAACCCTCAATTTATGCCATAAAAAGTGGACAGTCTGAAAATTACACTAACAGTGAGCTAAACCTCAAAAATCCTTGAGCATTCAACCCTAAAAAATCATTCAAAACTTTCTTTGTGGTTAAAATGGCCATCGTTGACGAGTGGGAGAAAAAAAGGCCCAATTAGGCCTCCACGAGCTAGTAGCCCTGTTGCATAATACACAAATTTGGCAGTTTTTGCAAAATTGCATGAAACTGGTTGGAAAATAAAACTTGGGCTTATAAAACATAATGAAAGCATTCCTAGAAATCCACCAAGTGTAGTTTGAGACTCCAAGACAGTGTGCAACCTCATCTAGGGTAGTTGAGCCTTGTTAGTGATTTTGAGCAAGTTAAGGGTCATAGTCCTCAAACAAGGTTATGAGCATCCAAAGGTGTACAAGACCTTACTGCCCCTGCATTTTCATGTGGAAGACCCCTAATACACATTGAAACTAAAATTTGAAGGCCCCAAGAGCCAAGCATGAGCTAGTGTGGTTGGAAGGGTGAGTATGTTGAGTAGTTTTGTGCATGGGCAAGAGTCATCACCAGTAAGGGAGTTTGCTAGGCAAGAAAACCTTGGAGTACTTGGCATCATGACAATCAGATAGATTGAGTAAACATACACAATAGAATCCATAAGTCTTTGGTGACAAATTGATTCTATTTTAGCTAATTAGCCTTGTAAGCACTTCCCTATCAAGCTCCTTATCAATATCACTTTGCTTTGAAGGTTGAAGAGAAATTGAATAAGAGTTTCGAAGGCAAGCAAAAAGGGAAAGCCCAAGGAAACAGAGGCAATGGAAGATCCTTTGGGGAGGGTGAATCCACAATAGTGGGTTACACTTTTTTGCCAACTTTGACATTGCAATATTCATTTTCAGAAAAAACTTCAGATTCAGACACCTATTACTTCTAAACCATAAGGAATTTGTAGATGATGTGAACTAGTGATTTGTGTCATTTTGTATGTAGATTCTAATTTATTTTTTTTGATAATATTTGGAATCAATTTGCTTCCATTTTTCTATCTCCCTCAAAAACTAGTTTTTTTTTTCAAAAAACATTTTTAAAGAGTGATACTCACTCTGTATAGCATAACTTTTTTTCTATAATAGATATGACCGTGATTCTTTCAAATTTGGTTTTGTAACATCCATATCTAGTGTTTGCAATTGGTTTTGTAACATTATCTTCAATATTTCATATTTTATTAAAATTTGAAGTTGATTTAACTATAATTTTGGCATATGTACATTTGATATTACATAACTTGTTGTATATGTAACAAAAATCATTTTTTTTTTTTGCAAAGAGGACTTCAATACCCAGTGCGTAAATATTTTTTATAATTTTTTGGGTGAGATTTACTATTTTTCCATAAGCTAATGTAAAATTGGTTTTTTATCAGCATTTGATAGATGCAAAGGAGACTCCATTGCAAGTATGTTTTATAAGTAGAGAGGTTCTATCCAAGAAATTTTGATCTAAGAGCCTTTGATTTAACTCTCTTCAATTAATTGCTTCAAATGGGACCTCCTAAAGATTAAATCATTATATTTTCTAACAAATTTATGATTTTAGCAAAAGTCAAGATGTACAAAAAAGTGGGAACCAACATTGTAAGTTCACCTAGGTTTGAAATGAGGATCAGGAGAAAAATGAAGATGTGGGTACCGGCCGAAATCAGAAGGGAGATAATTTCTATCGGCCCTATGATCTAAACAATGGTGAATAGTATGGAAGTGGATGAGGAAGGCCTAGACAAGGGTTTGGGAGAGAAGGTTTTAGAGGAACCTGTTTTCAGTATGGTGAAGAAGGCCATAGAGCCTTTGAATGTCCACAACGCCAAGGAAGGATAGAAAGGAGAAATGAAGGCCATGCACGGGTGGCACATGCAGATGAAGAAGCTCAGTTTGAGTATTTTTATGATGCCAAAAGAAGAGAGGCCTTAGTTATTAGGAGAACACTGATGAATGAAGAGAAAGAACCAGATTAGAGGAATAGTTTGTTTCACATCAAATGCAAATGTGAAGATAAGAGTTGTAATGTGATTATTGATAGTGGAAGAATTGATAATCTGGTGTTAGAAGAGATGGTTAGAAAGTTGAAGCTGAAAAGGGAAAGACATCCACATCCTTATCAGATAGCCTGGTTGTCGAATGACCATAAAGTTTTGGTCAATGAGCAGTGTTTGGTGAAATTCAAGATTGGAAGTTACCATGATGAGGTACTTTGTGACATCATACCCATGGATGCATGTCACATGCTGTTAGGGAGGCCATGACAGTTTGATAGGTGTGTTGTACATGATGGTCGTGCTAATACCTATACCCTGATGAAGGATGGAGTTCCTCATAAGTTAAAGCCCCTGAAGGAGTTGGAAGAAAAGGTATGTAGTAGTTCTAGAATGTGTTTTGTTTGTGGAAAATAATTTATGGAACCCCTGAAATATGAATTTATGTGTTATTCTTTAGGGTTTAGGGTTTGGGGTTAAGGGTTAAGGGTTAAGGGTTTGGGGTTTTGGGGTTGGGGTTTGGGGTTTGGGGTTTAGGGTTTAGGGTTAGGGGTTTGGGGTTTCGAGGTTTGGGGTTTGGGGTTTGGGGTTTAGGGTTTAGGGGTTTAGGGGTTTTAGGGTTTAGGGGTTTAGGGTTTTAGGGTTTTAGGGTTTAGGGTTTAGGGTTAAAAATTTGAAATATTAACATTTGCTGCAAAGGATGAAAACCATTAACAAAGAGATGCTAAATGGAAAAACAAGATCTATTAAAAATAACGCTCATACATGTTTCGGGGGAGTTTCACCCCCTCATTAGTGAGCTTGTTACAATAATGAGATACAAGGGGGTTTAAATAGGAAAAAAGTGAAGACAAATTCACTTTATCCACCCCTCCAAATAAGCAAAACTCAACACCTCAAAAAATGAGGGTCTCGAACCGAAGGACAAAAGACAAATCCCAAGACATGGGAGAGCGTGGGAACTTTTTGGCATGCAGGCCGAAAGAGGTTTAGGGTTTAGGGAAACCCTCGAAAATGCAGCATTAAAAATACTAAACAAAATACGAGGGGTCCACAGTCTTTAAAAAGACACGTGAATTTGTCCATGGTAGGAGACCGAGGTGTGCAATTTGGTTAGGGGCCCATGGGGGCCGATGCAACGTGAGGCAACTCAGAAAAAACCCACGGGCCACATAGACATGGCGGGTGGGAGTTTAGGTCCGAAAAACCCGAGCCACATAGACATGGCGGACAGGAGTTTCGATGAACGGGCACGCGGGCCGAAGGAGGCCGAGTCAGCAGAGGCGCTGCTGAGAGGCGAGCGCGGGAGAAACAGACCCGCGACGACAAGCTGAGACAAACAGGCAGCGGCAGCGGCAATGTCCACGCAGGCGGCGACGGAGGCCCTGCAAAAGGCAAGGGTGGAGACGGCAATAGGCCAAGGTGTGGTAGTGGCGAGGAACAAAGCGGCTGTGGCAGTGAGCACGAGGTCAGCGGCCTCATACTCAACGCATGGGCGGAGGGAAAGAGTCTTCGGCGAGCAGGGCGATGACACAGTGGGTGGGGAAAAAGGACCAAGCGAACACACAGTTCGCAGAGCCGAATGCGGAAAACAAGAACCGGCTGCAGCAAACAAAACCCAACACGAATCGGGGGGCGGCAAACATGGAGAAACCAAACCCAAAGCGGTTGCGAAAGATCATCGAAAATCCGACCCCTGTAAAAAATAAAAAGCTCTAATTTGCAGGGGGGACCAAGCATGGCGATGAAGAACAGGCAGCGACATGGTAGACATCCAATGGCAACAAGTAGGATAAAAAGTTTCGGGTTTCGGGTTTAGGGTTAAAATCATAGAGAATCAAGTGGCAGCAAATGAATAAATTCCAGGGTTTAGGGTTTGGGGTTTGGGGTTTGGGGTTTGGGGTTCGGGTTTGGGGTTTAGGGTTTAGGGTTTGGGGTTTGGGGTTTAGGGTTTTAGGGTTTTCGGGTTTTAGGGTTTAGGGTTTAGGGTTTAGGGTTTGGGGTTTGGGGTTTGGGGTTTGGGGTTTGGGGTTTGGG